>NW_028301628.1:28181818-28484848 GCF_987345545.1 Pholcus phalangioides
TTACGGAAATTCGGGATTGAGATTATAAATTATGCAGTGATAATTATAACTCTGATTATCATAATTTATTTTTATCAAATAAATAGCTCTAGTCATTTTATAGCAACTTTCCCTCGACAGTTTTTGGCTATAACTAGCAATTTCACTTCCCTTTGACAGTTGTTTCGGATTAATAATAAGCAATTTTACTTTCCCTTCGATAAATTTTTTTGGCTATAATTAGCAACTTTACTTTCCTTTGACAAGTTTTTGGGTGTTATTTGCAATTTTACTTCACTTCGACATTTTTTGGATGTAATTTGCAATTTTACTTTTTCCTTGACAACTTTTTTTTTTGGCGATAATCGGCGATGGCCAGTACGAACACCGATTTTCCATGAAAGGAAATATGATCAGCCTTTTACTAATGAATCATTAGCAAAAAAGTGTTTCGGTGTTCGCGAAAGGTTCCGCGGGTCGGATAAAAACCATTTGGCGGGCCGGAGGTTGTGCACCTCTGCCTTTGCTAATCCTCCATTCAGGCTGAAACCATTCAAATCGAATATACACTTATCAACAATGCATAAATCAAGATAAACCAAAACATTTATTCTCTCATAAAGGAAGAGGCATTAACCTTAATTTTTTGTTGTTGTTGAACCGGATCGCTTCTAAACAAAACGATGTCAAGTCCTTCGAGGCCACGGAAAAAGGAATACATCCAATTCCCTAGAGACACACTCTCGAAACACTTCTCGTGTCTTTCAAGACACACACACACAGAGACACAGCTTTTACTTTCTGTTTTTCCCATCATCAAGAGGAGGAGTCGAAGAGGCAAGACACCGGGTACCACCACGTGGATATCTATCTATCTATCTATCTCTCTCTGTGTGTACTCGCTTTATTACGATGTGCAAGAAGCGTGTATGTTCAAGGGTCTTTTCGTTGTACCAAAGTGATTAGCGCTTTTTTTTTCCCCCCGTCCAGGAAATAAAATAGGAAGAAAAGGAGAAGGTTTCCTGGATGGACGCCAGCCAGGTCTAAACGAGAGCTGAGCAAAATCTGAGTGAATCCATCTGCCAACAGGGTATCTGTCTAAAGTGTTGAAAAGGAAGTCAGGGTGGAGATATATAGGACCTCCCAGTTTCCATGAGCTACATTTAGTACGTTACTTTTCTATCAATCTCTTGGAAATCTGGTAATCATAGAAATATACAAATTCTCATCGCATAGGAAAATTAATATTTTGTTGCCGGTGGCGATTCGCCATCCAATTGCATTATTGGCGAAAATGCAAAATCTAATTACGTGTTTGCAAAAAATGCATTAGGTTGGTTTTTCTTTTTCTATGTAAAAGACATACGTATCTTAATCTGAATATTTTGAAGAAAAAAATTGCTTTCGATATTGAAAGTGACAGAAAATAATTTTTTAAATAATTCCTTATGGCATTTCGTGGAAGAAAATTTCTTTTGATATCATATACAGGCTGTCCCAAATTGTTTGCTCAACGGATATCTCTGCAACCGTTGACTTTAGAGAAACATAGTTTCAATTACGAAATTTTTTTTTTTTAATGACGTGCGATTACTCAGAATGTCTTAAATTTTCCAAAGGTTGCATACATGCAAAAAAAATATATAATTAACTTCTATGTAGACCCTATTTGCTATACCAATTAGTGAAATGTAAATGCGGCTCTGAGAAGTAAGTCATTCACAAAAAAAATTGAATATTTTTAAATGCAATATTAACGAAGATATTTGACAAGTTTTCAGTATTTATCACCAATGATTGCGGGTGCGGTTCAGAAATTGCGAAACGTTAATTAAATTCGAAGCTGTAAAAATTTTGTAATTGTCAAAAAAAATTTAATTGTTTTTTATTGTGAATAAAAAAAAAATGGTTGAATTTATTCTAATTTTGCGTGCAGTCCTTTTCTCTCCAGCCAATTAAAACTGACAAGGGTTTTTAACAGCTGGCTGTTGCGAGGATGAATTTCTGGAAAGAGAGAAAATTCAACTGCCTTTGCGGTGAATCCTGATTTACGGGTGAACGCCCTAGACCACTAGACTTATGAAAGGATTTCATAAGTCGTCATCTGGTGGCAGCGTTAGCAGTTGTGAGCTTGGCCCGAGTCAGGTCCGGCCGTCCATTCATGGTCCCTTTCAGTGCACGCGAGCTCCAAGGAAAGATTGAGACATTCGTTGCCTTTGTAGTCCAGTGTTCTAGGGTGTTCACCCGGAAAGTGAAAAGACGCGAGTTCGATTCTCTCCCCGCAAAGGCAGTTTTTCTCTCTTCCCAAAAATTCATCTTCGCAATAGCCAATAGTTGTTAAAAATCTTTGTATGAATAGCGGAGAATGACGTCACATCCTTCCATAATTAAAACTTGCCTATATAGTGATAAGTTGTCAAAACAGTGACAAGAGAGTAAAAAAGTTAAATAATTATTTCTTTTAATTTTTTCCATCCGGGGGATAACGTCGTAAGAGCTATTAGATGAGCTAGGAGGCTGTCCATGAGCATTCCCGTTCATACATATGCTCTGAGGAAAGAAAATATCTGTCCTCTGTAGTTCAATGGTAGAGCACTCGACCGAACAGTGAGAGGTTGCTGGTTCATCCCCCCACCCCCATAGAGGAATGTGAATTTTTTTCCCGGACTTCATCTCCGCTTGGTTATATCATTTTTTAATATACAAAAAATTGACACGCTTTTAAGACAAATTTTAATTTGTCGACTGGTCGACGCATTTCGGCTCTACAATGGAAATCCTGGCAAGTTGTGATGAAGTTTGCCAGGATTTCCTCGTTAATGATGGAAGGAACACGCCACCTATTTCGCCAGCTTGGACAGGCTTTATTAACCTCAGTCGAGACAGAATTTTCACCACTTTGCAACAGATGGCGCCCCAATTCGCATCCAAAGACCACTCGGCCTCAACAAGTACTAAGGCGAACTCTCCGGAGAACCAAACATAGACAAACATAGTCCTGATGACGGCTCTCCATTGTAGAGCCGAAAAGCGTCGACCAGTCGACCAATTTAAATTTGTCTTAAAAGCGTGTCAATTTTCTGTATAAATTAAAACTAGGCAAAGTTCAAATTTTTGTGGTATATCCTTTATTTATTCACAATTCATAACAATTACATTTATGACAATTATTTTGACGATTACAGAATTTTTACTTTGATTTATGTCTCGCAATTCGTGAGCCAAATCCCCGATCAATGGCGATATACGCGGAAATCTTCATAGTCAAATATCTCCGTTAATATTGCATTTAAAAATTTACAATTTTTTTGTGAATGGCTTCTCAGAATCGCATTTACATTTCACTAGCTGAAGGTTTTAGCACACAGTATCTACATAAAAAGTTAATTTCTCTAGTTTTCTTTTCATGTATACAACCACTTGGGACATTTATGACATTTTAAGTAACCGCACGTCATTTGAAAACTTTTTTTAACTTCAACTATATTTCTAAAGTCCACGGTTGAAGAGATATCCACTGTGCAAACAATTTGGGACAGACTGTATAGCGTTTTTCGAGTATAGTCTACCAGCAGTGACGTACTCCAAAAAAAATTGCTATCCACTTCAGGGGAGCTCTTATTACATAACAATTACCTGAAGCCACTACTCAAGTTGAAAGAAAAAAATATATACACACACACACACTAAATACTCAAGAGTAAAACGCGTTGCATCAGTAAATTACTTAGAAATTACAGAGAGAACAACACGGCAGGAATATTTACCAGATTATTAATCTTTATACTTGAAGAGTATAAAAAAAAAAAGATATATACCGAGAAGATGGTATAAGTATAAAAAGAAAGCAAAAAAATATATACTAATAATACTAGGAGGGGTAAGGTTTTTGGGTGTATGAAACTTTAACCGCATTATATTTAACGTTAACGAAAATTTATTACCGGATGCAAATGCAATATATTTATTTCCTCACGAAAGCGTTAATGGTGCATTGAGCTGCTCGCTGTGTTGCTAATGCCTTTAATATTTCGCTGGAAAATTCATTGTCGGTGGAGGCGTTGAGATTTTGTGAGGGCTCCCTCTCTATCTCTGGTGGAGCTTTACGGGATAATCCCCTAGAGGTCGGAGACTCGAAACTTGGCGATACGATGTGAGGAACGTCTATTGAAATATACAGTTCCTTAGAGTGAGTATATATATCACATACTGTGTTCGGGAACCATGAATCATATTTAAAATTTCCCTTTTGTTAGGATTTTTTTTTTAGCTATTGTTTGGCGTTGTGTATGAATACTTCGATCCTTGCTTTTAATATATATATTTTTTTTATCCGATTCGGGGTGGGGGAGAGTGTTATCTTGTTACTCAGCAATAAAAATGGTTCTTTATTTCTGAGGGAAATTTAAATATTATCTCTCTCTGAGGTATTAATACTTAATATTTATAACAGTTTTTTTTTTTTTTTTTTTTGAAAATTTGCGATCAATCCTAGTTATTAAAATGTTTTTGTTCTTACGTGTATGCTTTTATGATATTGAATGAGAATTTCAGTTTGTTAGTGCATTCGGGTAATATGGAATACCGGGGTGTCCCGAGTGAAATAGTGATAAACAACTGCAAAATTTACCACCCCCCCCCCTTCCTGATGCTATAGAATGAGTGTCAGTCGATTGCCACCATCATCACGGCTGCTATACGAGAAAATTTTGGTTTTTCCATTTTCAGAAATTTACTTAGGCAGTTTTTAAAATTTTTTGTTAATTATTGGAAATATGCTCAATATCTTTTAATGTGTTGATAGTGATAGAAACCGAGAGACACCCAGGCTCTGTCACACTCGGTGATACAAGCACATTGTCCCTATGGACTCGGGTGCCTCCGGGGAACCTAACCATTTATTGAGCTTGAGAAGGATACATAACATACAGGGGCAGATGCCATGGCGCACCTAGCCAGTAAACTAGTATAAAAATGATGATTGCCGTAAATAAATCACAGGTTATGAATCACGAAATTATCATAATAATCGTCATAATCGAGAATAGTTCTTGATAAAATTTGATTTGCTTCTCTTCAGGGATTTCCATTGAATCAGTTCTATCACATCAATGAAAACTGTCAGTCTGATGCTGGGTTGATCTAATCGCTGCACCGTGTGGTTTGATTTGGTCCAAAGTCATTCGTCAGCAATTGCTGCCTGCATGAAGCTTTTCGATAAGCCCCTGCGTGTGGATCATACTATTCTCGACTCTACTCTGGCTCCTCTTCTTCCTCTTCTCTAAACAGATGTACGAGATCGCTGTCTGGGTGTAGTTGACGTTAATATGTTGTATTTTATTGTATTGTGCTCATTTTTAGCTATCGATTCTCTCCGGTTAGATCATAGTTTCCCGAACTTTTCATTCAATCCTCTTCTTCTTCAGAAATTTTTTTTCTCTCATCGCCCCCTACTCAAGAGAACCCATAGGATCCTATGCTAAATCCGTAGCTCCTATCGCCCCCTGGACATTCCATCACCCACCAGGGGGGAATATTGCCCACTTTGGGAAACACTGGGTTAGATGGGGCGGGTAAAATGGAATATCATAAGTATTTTCTGAGTGAGCTCAAAAAATACTTATGGTATCTCTTATGTATGTATCTCTTTAAGATGGAAAGTTTAGTAAGACAGAGGAGGAAAGATCTAGAAAAATAATTTACGTTCTGTTCTCTGTGGGACCCACCTTTACTGTTTTGTGTGGCAGAATGAGAAGATTGCATTTGTGGTTCTTGTAAATAGACTATGACATCACCGCATCGTCAACTGCAAAAATAAACGGCGACATTTTTATTTTTCATTGTCATAAACTCATTAAATGTTGTTTCTGATCAGTTCGAATCAGTTTTCTTCAATTTGAACCCCCTCCTATTCCATATTTACTCGACGAAAATGATTTTTTAATGCCTTTTTTCTTAGTTATAATATTTATTTTTAAATGCGATATACACTTGTTAATACAAAGACAAGAAACCAAAATTTTATACAAATACAAGTTTCAGGTTTCTCTACCATGTTTCAAATTGGAATAATCGAAAAAATGAAAGTGGGGTTCCATATTACCCGAATGTACTGTACGTTGTTGTTATTTTTCATGTATGAAGTTGAAAATTGAAAGAATTAACACAATAATTTTCTGCAAAAAATATAGGACAGAATTTGGTGAAATTTCGCATTGATATGTAGGGATATTAACGTGGGATATCAATATAGGCTACGTTCCCGTAAATTCCTGAATAAATTCAAATTCGTGAAAATTGAAATTGAAGAAATTAGGTTTTCTTTCAAAAATGCGGTTTGCGAAAAAGTTATTCTAACGAAGGGTGTTATTATATATACATTTATATATATTGGTACAGCAAAAAATTAGTTCGAGTTTTTGTTGATAGAGGACGCTGCACAAATGTAAATTACTGGAAACATTTAAATCAGAGTCGTGTAAGATGCAGGGTGTGTACGATTAACAGCTCATTTCTGAATTTTCCTGTTACTGGAGATTCCAAAAGATTTTTATTGTGATGTTGACATTGATGGACGAAATAAAAATTGTTTCACCTCAGCTGTGAACCCGGCTGAGAGAAGCTATATGAACGTTTCGAACACAGAAGAGATTGAAGAAAGGTTCAGAATTCTGTGATTTGCTTTCATGCAATTCCCTCTATCGACAAAAATTCGAACTAAATTTTTTCCAGTGCCAAACGAAAAAGCCCCTTTCTGAGAATGTTTTCGCAAACTGCATTCATTTAATTTTTTTTTATGAATTTTTAAATTATTTACGGATTTATGGGACACTTTATATTATCGGTGAGGTTCTAATATTATAATAACAGTGATAAAATAATAGGCAGTGATTATATTAAGAAAGAAAAATCTCTAATTTTCCTGCGTATAATGCGTGGATTATACGAAGACATTTTTCCTCAAGGTAACAAAACTCTTACAAGGAAATTACGGTACGTATATACATTAGCAATTTCTCAAGAGCCGTATTCAAGGATTACAGGTCAATGGATGTCAGCAACAAACAAGAACACGATTGTTTCATAACAGATACGTTTATTATAAAAAAAAACACTTTGATATAAAAGATGTAAATGAAATGATTAAACCACTTATAACACATTATCTACATAGTGTTTTTTCTTTCTTTATTAATAAAAAAGATATCGTGACTGAAGCCCAAAGGTTGAAAGAAACTAGATTTTTCTCCTTCAAATTCTTGAAATTTAACTGACCCTTGGCTCTGGAAAGATACATACGTCAAGAGATCCAATCAATGGATAATAAATATGAGCCGGATTTCTCATTTGAAGGAAAAAAGGTTCCTTACATCGTCAACATACCAATAAAATTACAAAAATAAATGCATATACAAGTCCTTTTCAAAAAATTAGAACATTCCCCAGAAATTTACGAGAGCAGTTCACATGAAAATTCTCAAGCTGGAAAGTCCAAATTAAGGGTTATGATTGCACAATTTGTATTTTCATCTTCTAAGAAGTTCTTCTTGAACATATCGGAGGCAAAAAAAAAAATTGCAATACTTTAAGAAATATTCAATTGCAATAACATTCAATATACTTAAGGAGATTTAATGTTTTCTAAAGTATCAAATTACTTTTTAAACTCTTTGCTACAGAAAATTAGATCGCCCCGAAAGTTGTTTCAAAAAATTAGAACATCTGACTTAAAACGGATTATTACATGAATATTTTCATGTAAATTTACATCGACTTGAATCACAATTCGTGTTTTATCTCTCTCTTCATTACGCATGCGAACCTAGAATTATCCAGTCTCTGCAATACGGGTAGAAAAAACCTGGACATTTCTGCAAAATTACATATGTATATAATAGGAAAATATGAAGAAAAAACACGTGCTGATATTGCACGAATATATTGTACTGTGGCCATCTTTGGATATGACCAAGGATTTTAGGTGTCAGGGCATTGAATCGATAAGTCTCCAGCACAGGTCTGGATCGGACATCAACCCAATGAATCCCATCGTCGCTATTTTAGAGACGATAGTAGCCTGTTAGCAATTTATTAGCCCTTCTTTTTTTTTTTAATCATGACTCCGCAATATCTTGGTAGGATCAGCATCGGGTAAACTCATCAGATATCACGAAACCACCGAAATATCAATGATGCTTGATGGGATTGCAGAACTCGTGATTCAATCTTCGTTTTCCATCTTCAAACTGCTGGAACCAAAAAAAAATAGAGACCAATGAATCAGGAGACTTCTCTAGATGAAGGTGTACATTAGGCTCTCTACTTTTGATTCCAGAGAAGTTGAGATTTTCATCTCCATAGAAGTCTTCATTCGCTATCAAGATTTCGCCTATGTGAATTGCTGCAGCATCCATAAAGCTCCTTAGACATAGTCAAAATCTTCATGGCAAATGGAATTTTAATCTCCATACAAGTCTTCGAATTATGGAATCAAAAGGTAGAGAGCTTAGAGTACACCTCCATCTAGAGAAGTCTTCTGATTCGTTGGTCTCTATTTTTTTTTGGTTCCAGCAGCTGAAGACTTAGTTTGAAGATGAAAAATGCAGATTGGATCACGAATTCGGCAATGCCCATCAAACATCATCGACACTTCGGGGTTTCGCGATATTTAATGATTTTACCTGATGCTAATCCTACCAAGAGTTAGTGGAGTCGTGAAAAAAAAAAAGCTAATCAATTGCAAACCAGCTTTTATCGGCTCTAAAATATCGAAGATTGGATTCATGGTTGAGATCCAATCCAGATCTGTGCTGGAGACGTATCAATTCGATGTCTTGATGCATAAAATCCACGGTCAAGGTCAAAGATGGCCACAGTGTAATATATTCTTACGATATCAGCACGCGTTTTCTCATACTGTTCGTCCTACCAAATACACGTGTAATTTTGCGTTTGCAGAAATTTCCCGTTTTTCTACCCGTATTGCGAATATCGGATGATTCTGGGTTTACATACGTAACGGGGAAAGGCATACAGCACTTATTCGATCAAGTTGGTGTAAATTTGCTAGAAAATATTCATGTAATAATCCGTTTTAAGTCAGATGTTCTAATTTATTTTTTTTTTTTTTGAAAAAAAGAAGAAAAAGCAATTTGGCACTTTAACAATATGCGAATTTTTTGCTGCCGATATGCTCAAGAAGAATCTTTTAAAAGGTGAAAATGCATATTTAATTCGTACCCTTAATCTCGGCTTTCTCCCGTCTTGAGCTTTTTATGAAGTGCTCTCTTAAATTTCTAGGATGTTCTAGTTTTTTGAAAAGGACGCGTAAACTATGAAGTTGGTGGGCTATAGGTGGGCAGTAGGCTTTACTACTAAACACTTAATGCTTGCTGATATTTTCACTGTTGGCGAGACACAGTGTTTGGTAAAGAAAATATACTCCGAAGAAAATATACATAAATATACATCCGGAAAATTCACGCCAATAATTTACCGACGGAGCGAGTGGTGGAAAAGGTGAATTATTGGCAGTATTAGTTGCATTTCACAACTTTTATAAAACAACGTTTCTAAAACTTTTGTAGGATAATCCCGGCCTTAGTCAAAGACAAGTCACCGACGGCCATTCATTGCGATTTATATAAATGGCCACCGGCATTAAAATTCTCAGGACGTAGGAATAAAAACCCCCGGGTGTGGAGTTTTATAATGAAGAACCATATTCATATTCATCTCTGGCGAGATCATAAAGTGATACTTTAGTTTTAGTCTCTTGATTACAAACGTGGAGGCCCCCGTTTTTGGCTCGGAGGTGAGGACGTAATTTCATTCCGAATGGCTTCGCGGAAATCGTAGAAACGCAGTAAAAAGGGCCAGAAAAACTAGACGGAGGCCATATTCATTATGTTTCATGGGATCGTTGGGCAGTATGTGGTCGTTGAAGACAAGAAAATAATTATTATACTCTCTTATACTCCTCCACTCCTTTTTTTTTTCTTTTGGCCCTAGGGAAGGGGGAAAAACAAATGTAAGTTAATAAGAGAAACTTGGTGAGAGAAAATGGCGGTGGCCATGGCTATTAAAGTACAAAAATGAGAATTTTTAAGTATCTCGGCGCGCATGTAATGGTCATAAAAATGCATTTCTTACAAAGAAATATGATCCCCCCGGGTTCTTTAAATTTAAGAAATTATTGTAGTTAAAATTAATTTATTTCCGATAATGAAATTTTCTTTCATGGGAGAGATATCGGAAGAATAATAGCCAATTACATGGTGAAAAATGATGAGATTATCTGAATTTGGTCGAATAATGACACTTTTTCGGAATCTGTAAATGTATGATATACAGGGTGTCCCATAAATTCTTAAATACAGTAAAATGCCTCTTAACGGACCCCTCTCAGATGGGGTCACTGCCCTCATTTTACGGAAAAAATAATTTTCGAAGATGATGTCACTCTCCGGTATTACTACGGAGGTTTCGACAACTGGCGGGTGCGAAGATAAATCCGGGCAAAGAGAATTCAACTGACCTTGTGGGGAATCGATCCCGGGTCCTCTCACTTGCCGGGTGAGTGCCTTAGACCATTGTTTCTTAACCTTTTTCAGCTGATGGTCCCCCATGGATCACATTTTTTTCTCGTGGCCCCCCCCGTCCTATCCAGGGCCCCCCCCTCTACCCTCATCAAAGAGGGAGTTGCCGGGGTCAAATTATATGGTAAAAATGGTCTGAGTAAAATACGGGACGATCCAACGAACCTGCACGATAACTCGACCCTTCCAACACATCAACCGTTGTTCTGGCGGCCCTCCATACTTAGCTGTAAATGACAGCTTACATATGAAAATTATAGTACCAGATCCCATATCCCCTCCCTCCATTATAGACATGAAGACCCGGGTCATACACACACCGACCCAAGGGTTAAGATGCCCCTGGGACGGATCTGATGGATTCTGAAAGTAGTAATATTTTTCAACCATGTTTCATTTTTAAAGCTTTGCTTCTGATTTTCTCCCGTGGCCCCCTTAGAACATCCCAGGACCGCGAAGGGGCCATATGGCCCCAGGTTGAGAACCACTGCCTTAGACTACAAATCCAACGAATCCTCTTTCCTTAGAGCTCGTGGGCTCGCTGAACGGGCCGTGCATGGACAGACAAACCCCTCGAACCCAGGCGAAAGTTGAGTTTATCATTTGTTGAAAAAAACGGGACAAGAACCAAAAAAAAAAGGAATGTCACTAGAGAAAAATGCGGGACATTCCTGCATAATATGTATTTTATTCCTGATTGTAAATGTCCCGTATTTATAGGAGATATGTTCGTACCACATATGCTGTAACTTAGTAGCCCATCGAATTGTTTCAGACATTTTACTGATTCTTGGGCTCAGAAAGCTTACCCGCACCGGTGTCCGCAACCGAGAGAAATTACTTTAGTTTAAAAATTCATAAAAATTGAAGTAAATTGGTGTAAATTCTCCCCTCCTCGTGAGGATAACTTTTCTCTCAAATCGCATTCAAATATACCAGCGTTTCTGAACCTTTCTTAACACAAGGACCAGTAAAATGTCTGAAAGAATTCTACGGACGAATTTGCGATTTTTAATAAAATCGTAAATAAACAGCGTTTTCACAACTTATTACGATAAAAATATGGCTATAAATACAAAAATTCATCTCACGTATTGGTCAGGTTCAACAATTTTTTTCCTTAATTTTAAGCGATTTTGTCTACATTTGGAGATTTCGCCGACTTATGGCAGCGTTTTTGTTGAAAATTGATGACGTCCTGTATTTTACGGTATTTAAGATCCTAGAGAGATCTTATTTTTTCTCTATGAAATATGGTCATCCAGTCATTTGAATATTTTTTCCGTCAAATACATTTTTGTTCATTGCGATTCTAGCCAGCCCTTTATCCCCCCCCCCCTACTCATTTTAGCAGTAATTATCAAATTTTTGTCGCAAATTACATTTTTGGTTGCAATTAGTGCCATCCCCGTATTTAGGATCACAATTTCCCGCATTTCCCTTGATGAGGAATGATGAATATAATATAGAATGGTGAATATATATATATATATGGATATTGCAGTCGAACCTCCCTATAACAGACACCTCCCGCTAAAGGACACTTCTCCAAAAAATTTCAACAGGCTTAAATATTTCACAACCCAAAAACGGACACTCCTCGATAGCGGACAAAATTTTCGATCCCAAGAGGTGTCCGTTATCGAGAAGTCCTCTACTGTACTAATATCAATTACAACACTTGAATTATTTTTCATTCAGTTTCAATTGAATTACTAAGCTTGTGTGCGGACCTCCTCAGGGCCGCCTACTCGGGGTTGAAAACCGAATATACTAATTTTTTCCTTCAATTTTTATGAATTTTTAAACTATTAACGAAATCATGTTATACCTTGTACTTATTTTCAGTATCTGTATAGAATTTTGATAAATTCAGTGCTGTTTTAGATGGAAGACAATCTTTTAGAAAATCCCAAATTTAAGTTAAAATAATTTTAGCACGCACGGATTAATCGTAATTCAATTACATTTATTTCCGGACGCACCTGAACCGGATAATTTTCCGGACGCCTACGTACGTATTCGTTTCACAGCAGTGGGCGGTTATGTCTGGAACGTTTTCTGCTAATTCTATCTCAGACCACTGGTTGTGGGGGGGGGGGGGCGGGATACCACCGTGGCAGAGGATAAGCACATATTGACATTCTACACTGGTGGTTCTAGTCGAAGTAGTCCTTGGAAAGTTTTTGTGGAGCTCATAAGAGCTTAATGAGAAAACAATTAACTAAATGTTTTTGTATTATTATATGCTGTATATATTCTTCTGTGGAGTTGATCGTTGCTTTGAGGGGATCCTCTTGGTCTCCGTCTTATTCCAACAGAGTCCATGGAATACAGAAAAGTTAAGTGCCCCTAGTTTAACTCTTCTTGTTTGTGTGAGAGATTTTCAGCTATAATAGCAAAATTGTTAAGCGTTTCTTCTAGACACAACACTGGCTTGATATTGTAACCCTGTCGAAGACAAGTTTATTCCGTACGTTGATATCAGTCTTATTAGCGGAGGGGTCTTTTGGAGTTCGTCTTATGAGCACCGAGATCCGTGAAACACGAAATGTTAAGAATCGTCCGTTCTAGGCAAGCACGTTATCCCTACTTCACAGTAGTATTTCATTGTCACAACAGCACTACTGACCATTGCCTTCACCAGATCATTTGATCATTTTTGGCGCATCACGGTTATTTTCTGCACACGAGGGCTAGTTAGACCAGGACCTACAATTTATTGCCGATTCCGAACGGCAGGCTTGTTTTTTTATACTCATCGAGAGGCTGGTGCGCTAACCCCTCGATGGGGGACTCCCTGCGGTAGCAATTTTTTCTGCAGTCATGTCGCCGTTTTTTGTTGTACCCCTGTGTCAGGAACGTTTTCTGCAAAGGACGAACCGGGTATCGAACTCGCGACACCTTTGATCATCCTTTGGTACTTTAGGCGAGTATCTTATCGACCTGGGCTACCGCGCCCCGCCTTCACCAGAATGGCATCACTCCTTGAGATATACGTGATACGAAGACTGGTGAAGTAAAAGTTGTGGCGTAATCACTGAAAATTCAAACCACTGAACACGGACACTAACTATAATTAGGACGATCCAGTTCGTCCCGTGACTACCAGTTCCAAATCAAATCAGGACTCTGAGTGGACCACAACAACTGTCACTTTCTTCTTGTTTTCGTTTGTTCATCACATTGATTTCCTATTGTTTACTTATCTTTGTGTATTGCATTTTTGTTCAATTCATCTATTTTTCTCGGTTCCCCCCCTTTTCTGTGTAGCTTTAATCTTCTTGGTATCGAATCATTAATTTGCATTTCTATTACGTTTATATATTTTTTGTATGTAGAATGTAGTACGTTTCTTGTATTACGTGTTTGTTTCTGTCGATTTAATTCTTAACGTGTACATTTAATGAGTTATTACTGTCATTACTTTGCTTCTCGTTTATATTTTAATTTCCTTATTGTATTTTGGTATTATAACCGTCATGGTATTTCATCTCTGTAATTAGACTCAGCCTGTTGAGCTGTAAATATATCACACGCCAGTAATACTTCGTACCTATTTATAGCAGTAGCATGTTGTGCATTGTCATTCTGGTAAAGAGACAAGAGTCATTTTATTTTAATCCCAATGGTCAAGGTAGGTCGTCCACAATGTCAGTGTGCTTCTATTGTCCAACCAGTGGTTCGCAACCATACGAGCAGAAAAAGTAACAGACCAAAACTGTCCACTGAAGGATGTCCACTGTTGGAATCCGGACAGTTATTCATCGGTAGTATTCAAAGCAGTTATGCATAATTCCATAGAGTCTAACGTTTTTCAATATCAATCACTGCCTAGGTATTGATCGCTCTGCGATAATATGTTTATTAGCTTCGAAAACTGGCGTAACTCTTGAGCAGCCGAGCGTGGCTCAGCATTTACCTAAACCACTACTCAACCGGACGTGCACTTCGTACACAGTCCTCTGCGGAATTACTAATGACTCGGTACACGCCGTAAAGTGTTGTTGTGCATGTATATGCGTGGCCCTGACGTATTTATGTTGTCAGACTTGTGCTTGTTCCGTGTTCTTGCGTTGTGCTACCATCTGCCTTCCACATTTTGAAGTAAAGATGGAAAATGCTTGAATTTTCGTGATGAGTAAGTACCCTGTTGAAGGTATGCCTACTCTCTGCGGAGACAGTTTTTCAATATTGACCTAAACTGGAATTTGAGACGTTGCTGTCCTAATACTATTATTTCAGGGGAATACATATTCCTTCAATTTGTAATCATTCAAATTTGCAAAATTTTAATTTCACAGACATAGATCTAGATCAGTGATTCCCAGCGTGGCATTAACACCCCCTGGGAGCGATCGAATGTTCCTGGGGGGGGGCGGTAGAAGATACGGGTATAACACAGGGCCCTATGAGTTAGATTGCGTTGGGGGGGGGGGACGGTGGGAGAAAAAATTTCTGAAGAAGTCGGCGATGGAACAAAAAAGTTTGGGAAACTATCTTGATCAGTGATTCCCAGCGTGGGCTTTAACGCCCCCTGGGGGCAATCGAATGTTCCTGGGGGGCGATAGAACATACAGGTATAACATTGGATCCTATGGGTTAGATTGCGTTGGGGGAGGGGGCGGTGGGAGAAAAAAATTTCTGAAGAAGGGGGCGATGACACAAAAAAGGTTTGGAAACTATCTAGATAGACCTAAAATTTCTCTGAGAGGATACTTTCAGTGATTTCTTGCAGTAAAACTTCCACGGGTTCCTCTAAAAAACCAAGAACCTCAACTCAAGTAGTTAGCCCTTCAGTCTCAAAGTCAATTTCAGGAGGTTCCAATAGAGTAAAAGGCGCACGAAGAGGACTGAACAAACATAATCTTCTCTTATACGAAAGGGGAAAATTAAAGCTTTTTAAGAATTAATTTGCATAACAACTACATTGTGTTATCTCGAGAGGTGTGTTTAAGCTGATATTCCAAATGTCTCAGAATTAATTTTTCATTAGCTCGGAGGTACGTAGTTATGTTCAGTGGTGGATGAAAGAGAAGAAACCGTGGGGCACGTGGCTCGTGTCAAAGCAAGGTAAACTGCTTACGTCATCATGTTTTTCTTGCCTATATCGTATCATTTACATTTTTTCCCCCCCTTTTTATACCTTGTCCTAACATCATCTCTTCATGTTGTTGTTTTTTTATCTCGCTCAAGCAGAAGCGAAAAAAACCAAACTCATATTTGGGGGGAAAAAACGTAAAAACTCGTAAATTATCCGTGAATAACTCGGAAATCAATGACGGAGAAAAGATTATTTTCATTAAAAAAAAAATTTTTGTCACGCTTTTCTCTCAAATATTTAGACCCCAAATATTCCGAATGATGTCTAGGGAATTCAGGTTATACCAGGAATTTGAATAGAAATTTCAACGGCGTCAATACGAAATTTAAATAACGGGAATTGAATTTGTTTTCGATTGTCGGGAGAATAAATAAGACATTGATTCCTCTCTCTCTAATAGTGAGTTAATTAAGTTTGTTTGCATGTTTTGATTCTCTCGTAAATTCTAAAGAATCCATTGAAATTAATGCGTTCGATTCCAAAGATAAATAATTGTATTTCGTATGTATTTTAAAATACAGGGAAACAAAATGATACATATAAATTTCATATTACGGTGTTTTTGAAGGAAATTTCTGTTGTTTTTGGGGGAAAGGCAGGTGCTCGCAGGTACTAGAGAGCGCCAAAATTGGATACTTGATGAAGGTTGTCTGGTCTGACGAGTCAAGATGGCGTTGATGGCAGGCCCATCCCTGTGTGGCGCAAGAAGCACGAACAAATGGATCCGGCATGCCGCATGACAACTGTTCAAGCGGGTGGCGGCGGAATCACGGCCTGGGGAGCATTTTCCTGTCTCATCCAAGAAGTACTCTTGGTCCCTTATTTCCATCGGAAACATCCGTCAATGCCAGCGCCTACCTCCACATCGTTGCTGACCACGTGCACCCGTTTATGGTCATAATGTTTACTGATAATGATGGCTATTTCCAGCAGGAGTATGCACCGTCCCACGGGGCTGGAATTATCTCGGATTCGTTTGAGGAACATGTGATTCGCGGTTTCAATTGCTTCAATGGGCCACTTCAGTCACCCGATATCCAGGGCCGTCTTAACACATGGGCTCTGGCCCGGGGGCCTCAAGAGGGGAAGGAACCTCAAGAAACGAGAAGTAGTTGGATTTTTCGAGAATTGTCCAGGTAAGGCTTCAGAAAAATCACTTGGCCCGGGGACCCATGATGTTCTTAAGACGGCCCTGCCGATGTCAATCCAATTGAGTATTTGTGGGAGGAGGTTAAAAGGTCTGTTAAACACTTGGAAACACCACCTTCTAATCTGAGAGAATTAAGAGCTACCATTTCGTTAGAATGAGCTAATATTCCTCTCCCCAACGGTTTCAGCCACTTGGAGAGTTCCATGTCTAGAAGAATATCTTCTGTCATCAAAGCCAGATGAGGTCCCACACGATATTAGTGGTGAGTAGCAGAGTGTTCCTAATTTTTCAGCCACTGTTTTTCGGACAACAAATTAGGAAACGTACAAGTTGAAATATATAGTTGAAAAATATATAGTCGGAACATATCGTTTTGAAAAAAATAATAACGTATGATTATGCCGTATAGCCACCTCGTTGGGCAATTTGCCTGTTGTGGCGTTGTATTTGTATTCTTGTATTCTTGATTAAACGCAATTGAAATTAACGCATCGAAATTAGAATGTATGGTTATAAACAGTTATTTATAATTAGAAAAAAGTAAAAACTCGTAAATTAACCATGAATAACTCGAAACTCAATGACGGAGAAAAGATTATTTTCGTTTCAAAAAAATGCCACGCTTTTCTCTCAAATATTTAGACCCCAAGTATTCCGAATGATACTTAGGGAATTCAGATTACCGGGAGTTAATTTGAATAGAAATTTCATCAGCATCAGCACAAAATTTAAATAACAGAAATTGAATTAATTTTCAAATGGGAGAGAATACGTAAGAAAAATTGATTTTTTTCTTTCTCTCTCTCTCGCCAATAGTGAGTTAATTAAGTTTGTTTGTATATTTTGATTCTTGTAAATTCATTGAAATTGATTCATTCAATTTCAAAGATAAATAATTGTATTGGGGGTGTTTTGATAAGGAACAATGGTGCCTAAAATTCGAATTCAAATGTTTTTTTAAAAAATTTCTGTTATTTCTGTTAAGGAAAGGCAGGTACTCGAACACTATGTATCTTTAATAATCATAGCGATGATTGGTGGATTTCAATATAATCCACTGATTGGATATTTTTCTTCATTGTGTTTGGTCTTGGAAAACGATGGAAACGTATAGTTCTTGAGGAAAACTATAACGTGTAGTTTTGAGAAAAAAAGAAGAAAAATTGAATGTTATTTATTTAAGGAGAAAAATTTTAGCACATTGTTTTAAAAAAAATTATAACGTATAGTTTTAAAAAAACTTAAACATGTAGTTTTTTTTTTTAATTTGGTTTCTTAGTTTTGAAAAAAAAATCTAACGTATGATTTCAAAAAAATTAATGCATTGATTTAAAAAAAATTGAAACGTATAATTCCAGAAAATGAACACCGTTTCAAACTTTAACTTATCCTATGGATATGATTATAATAATTGAATTCGAAATGGAACCCTCATTGCAAGCAACTACGATGATGATAATAGCTAAGTGATGGCGGTGATAATAGTAACAGCCATTATCATCGTACAATTCAGCACCCTCGTGTATATGGTGTGTTAGTCATTGAGATCCCCCATTACCGAAAAGCAACACGTGCAAACATTCGCACAAGTTAATAGTTCAATCGCGTGCTATACCACCGTTCGTACAGACACTGACTCTTCATTTGCATAAATCAATCTCTCTCTTTTTTTTTTCCTTTTTTCATTTCACGACGGGATCGTGCTGGCACATCCTAGTATCATCTATCACTTTTTCCATGCGCGTATAATAACAATACAGATAGTGTAACCGACCTAATTCCAAATATACATAATATTCAATGATTATATTGAATACGTTATATTGCATAATACTGAATGGAAAAGAAATTTAATATCAAAACTGAAACTCTCTCTCTCTTCCGAGAAATGCGTTTGTTTACTAACAAATTACGTAAATTTCTTTTGAAAAAAGAAAAAAATTCACGTTTGTGATGGGCATCAATTTTAATTTTTCATCTTCGATATACTGTAAATTCGATTAGATTTTTACCTTAAACACCTATCAATTCAATTTCCGATATAGGAAAAATTAAGTAATTTTTGAGTGAGATTTCTTGGAAACTGAAAATTGATTTAACAGAAAAATTTGATACACAAGCTTTAAAAAGTTAAATATTCGACTACAATTACAAATTCACTGAATATGGATTTAGTTATTATCAAATTTTTGCCTAAAAAAATTTCTCAAAATTTTTGAAATTTAAGAGATTTATTCAATTTTTTTTTTTTTTTTTGGTTTTAATGATTTCGAGATTCGTTTCTATTGTTTTCACCTTCAACAACTGTACGTTATGAGTACGAGAAACTACGTATGATTTTTTTTTTTCAGAGCTATACGTTCTAATTTCTTTAAAACCATTCGTTCTAATTTTTTTCGAAACTTATAAGTCTAAGTTCTAACGTTTTTAATGCATATATACATACAGATTATGATAGATACAAATATATTAGATATATACCATACAGATATATTAGATATATACAGTACTATACAGATATATTAGATATATACAGTACTATACAGATATATTAGATATATACAGTACTATACAGATATATTAGATATATACAGTACTATACAGATATATTAGATATATACAGTACTATACAGATATATTAGATATATACAGTACTATACAGATATATTAGATATATACAGTACTATACAGATATATTAGATATATACAGTACTATACAGATATATTAGATATATACTATACAGATATATTAGATATATACTATACAGATATATTAGATATATACTATACAGATATATTAGATATATACTATACGGATATGTATTAGATATATATACTATGCTTCTATAATTTTTTACTCAAAACTATAAGTTTTTTTTCAAAGACTACAATCGAATCCCGTTTTAACGAATACTGATATAGCGAAAATCTCGTTTTAACGAACATGTTTCTAATCCCCCAGATAAGTTAACATAGGAACAATGCGGAAAAAACTGTAATTCCTTTATAACGAAATTTCGTTATAACGAAGTGATTTTTCCGGTCTCTTGGAGTTCGTTATAACGGGATTCGACTGTATATTGAATTTTTTTTTTAACTATACCTCTTTTTTTTTCCTCAAAACTATAGAGCAGGGGTTCTTAACCTATTGGTCGCGACTTAAATTCGGGTCACAGGGGCTACCGCGATGGGTCGTACAAACTCACTTATTACAGCCAGGAATTCTTCAGCTATGGGTCCTGACCCAAATTTGATTTGCAAGGGGCTGCCGGGGAAAGATCGTACGAATCCATTTACAGCTAAGGATTCTTGAGTAATATGTTTCGTCCGGAACTTGATTTTGCAGGGGCTTCCGAGATGGGTCGTGCAAATTCGCTCACAGCCAAGAATTCTTATGCTACGGATTACTACCCTAACTTGACTCACGTGGACTTCCTAGATGCGTCGTGCAATACACATCCACTTACAGTCCTGTTATGAATGCACTTATTGCGTCACCAATTTCAAAAAACATACAATTGCATGGGTCGCGAAGCTGATCTTGTTGCCAGTTTTGGGTCGTGGCTGGAAAGGTTAAGAACCCCTGCTATAGAGCTTCGATAATCTATCTTATATAAGATAGATTCTTCTTGAAACTTCGAAAAAATCGGCATATACTTCTCCATGCCCTATATTTCTTAATAAAAAAAATAACAATTAAAAAAAATGCTTATCATAGAGCAATAAAAATAATATTAACCCTATGGCTTTGACGAGATATATCGCCTTCTTAAGAGCTTTTCTACTCTATAGCATTGACAAGCCCAAATACTTTTCTAAATCTGATTTCTCCAATGGTATACATTTTCCTATTTACCCTTTACTTTGCACCTGCTAAAAAATCATGCTGCATTAAAATAATGGCATTTTACATGGAATATTGTGTTTTCTTCTATGTCTTGTAAAGGGCTAGTAAAAATAATATTAATGATATTATAATATAGTAAATGATACTTCTAAATGCGTTGTGAACCGAAAAAAAAAATCAACATCATCGAGTTCATTACGCGTGAAACTTGAAATTTGATGTCAAAAACTGCTTAGATTGCATAAAATTGTTATTATCTTTAGGGGATTTTTTTCTGTCTACACGGTGATTATTCAGAAAATTGGAAATATAAATACCGAACCATTCGAAAAGTCTCATTATCGAGCTCACCCCCAGTTTTTAAAAGCTTCTATTTTGTAATATTAAACATGCAATAGTTATACAGTAGTTGGATCATTAAAAGAGATACTACAGAAAATTTGTGTATAGTGTTATAACAACGATTATTTTCCACCCGAAAGCTTCAATAGTGTAACACAAAACACAAGGTAGTTAAATATAGCTCAAGCTAAAATATCTTCATATCACATTATATATATATATAATTAACTTTCAGAGAAAAACCTACAAAAAGTCATTTGTTATTTCAGTGTTTATTTTGATTTTTTGATCGTTTATCGTAAAGATTGATCATTCCCTGCTCCAATCCAACGAGCATGTTCGAGAGTATTATAAAGATATAATAGCAATAATAATAATTCATGATTCACATTCCAGACGTGGAACTCAGTCAGGCATTTCCTTTTTTAAACAATTTCATTTGCGTTCGCAATGATGAAAAAAATACGTAAAATGTCCTAATTGGAAGTTTCAAAATTTTGCCGGAATTAGCCGGCAAATATTCAAATTTTAGCCGAGTCAGAGGCTAGAAAATTGATAGGAAACTTCCTTTTTCCGTACACTGCGTATTCATAAATTATAGTTTGTTAAGCTAGTTTTTTTATTTAAGAATTCATTCAAATTTTGTTGATGCATAGATGCGTTAATTGATGATAATGCACGAATTGTAAATAATTATGAGAAATTATGTGGCTGATGAGGCTTTCGGGAGCATTAGGACTATTTTTCAGGCCAATTTTGAATTTATTTTCACTGTTTCTTCAATGATATTTATTGGTGTTAGCAACTTCAAAATATTTGCAAAATTTCTGAAATTATGGTACAGTATATAGCAATATTTTTTCAACCGTTTTACAACAGCGAACCGGCAAACCAAGAGATACCCTGGCCACACCTTCATGTATCAATTACGACTCAAAACGGCGGACCAGTGAAAATAGTTGAAAAATTTCGCACACCAACGGAAATGGGAGGAAATAGTTTGTGTGAACCGGCAAATGTAGGCTAAACAAATAGGAGAAATAATTTGAGGTACTTCAAAAAAACTAAAATAGGAAGAATAATTTGAGGTACTTCAAAAAACACCTAAAATAAGAGAAATAATTAGCAGACCATAAGCAGGAGAAATAATTTGTGAATCTCAGCCACAAAAATACTAAAGAAGAGAAATTAATGGTTTGCGGACCAGCAAAAAAATACGAAAACAAGAGGAATAATTGGCGGACCGGTAAAAAATATAAATAATTTGCAAACCGGTGGGAAAAAACATGAAAAATAGTTTGCAGACCAGCCAAAAAAATACATAAATAGCAGAAAAAAATTTGCAGACCGGCAAAAAATGGGAATAAACAGTAAAAATAATTTTCAGATCAGCAGAAACATAAAGTCCAATATTATAATCCAGAAAAATTGATTAAATTCAATTTTATTGACATAACTCTTATAAAACTTGCATTACACCACTAATGATGATCATATAATTTTTTTATTAGCAATTTGCAGCAGTTAATTCAATTGAATAGGTGTCTTCTTTAGAATTTCCTATAAAGTAAATTTTGTAAAAGAAAATTTTATCGTCTAAAATATTTTAATATCAACGTCTTCAACGTTGTCACGATGTTGAGAAAATCAAAAACATTAATTTCATGCCGAAAACAATGGCTTCTCAAAAAAATATCCTTAATCTTTATATTTAATAAGGGATTAACAGAAAAAATTAATTATATTCTTAAAATTATGATATAAGTATAAGTTCAACTAATAATTACTGATAGTTTCCTTCACCAAAAATAATCACAAATATCACACTAACCTTTTCTCTAATGCATACTCGTCTTGTTTTTTACATCTCGCTCTCACTAACAACTGTTGCTTTTCGAGATACGAACGATCAAATAATCACCCGTCCTCTTTCTTGATCATTATTCTTCGTCCGGCATGATAATTATTTTCAATTATTTATGGGAGAGATCCCATTGTTTCCAAAATAACAGTCCAAGCCCCAGAGATATAACTTCTCTTTCCAGAGTATACAAACTTTCCAAAGAAAATAAGGCTTATAAATAAACTGTCCGCTACATAAACAACGTGTAGTTATATATCAGGGAAGAGCGTGATCAAAACCGCCGGCCATAAAAGAATCCTTCAAGAAAAAAAAACGTCCGTTCACTTTCGTTGCGGACAACTTTTTGATCGCGGATTACTGCGAGGGATACAATAGCCATGTCGGTTTGGCGGACTTTCCGCTAGGCTTGGCGGGTAAAATAAAACTATTTTCTTTTTTTTCCCAATCCTTTTTGGTAGTAAACAAGCAACTTTTTTGCAACATTTCAAGCACACAAGAGACACATTTTGTGCCTGAAAAGGGACCTGCCAAAAACAAAGACAATACCCAAGTTGAATACTCTATTCAACATTGTATTTACCTGCCCTTTCGCTATTCGCTTTTCTTTTGTGTTGTCTATTTTTCTATCCGCTGTATATATTTTCAAACAGCTTACGCCACTGTATTCCTCAAATGTCGTCTCTTTCTTGTGTTATTGCAGAGCTGTACCTTGTTCGGTTTATTATTTTTAATTACAAGTATGTTTCCTTGGAAACTATTATCTTTATGGGTTTTTCTTTCTTTCCGTTAATCTATAGACCGGAGGAATTATCGATATGTGTGTGTGAATGGAAGTTGATGGGAATTGGTATAAGAAATACAATTAATTTTTTTCGGAAAAATTTACCTAGAATGAATTTGCAAAGGGTGGGTGCGTGTGTGAAATGCTTTAGAAAAACAATGTTATTGGCGTTTGAGATGAAATCAAGTGTGAACTTGACACATGACAAAACAATGTTTCAATTAACACACAGAAAATGCGTACAATATACAGGGTATTCTATAAATTCGTAAATATTGTGAAAATTCGTAAAAATTGAAGGAATTTTTTATATTTGAAAATGCAATTATTCTCATAAAAAAAGTATTAGTATCTCAAAAAATTATTCTCCCTATTTTTTTTATCCTTCGGCACAAGATTTAAAAAAGAAATAGTTCAAATTTTCATCGATAGAAAGTACTGCTCTAGAGCTGAATCTTTCTTCAATCTCTTCTCCGTCCGAAACGTTCGTAAAGCTTCAGCTTTCGATTTGCAGCTGAGGTAAAACAATTTCACCAATGGTGCTTTATATCCACCCAATATCAAAATCATAATAAAAAACCTCATGTAACAGGATCCAGTAAAAGAAGGTAAGAACACCCTGAATGGTATAGGACTGGACTCCGATTTGCATATTTCCACCGATTTTCTTTCGTGCAGCGCTCTCTAACGACACAAATTTGAACTAATTTTTTATTTGCAAAAAATATCCCTCTTTGTGATAACTTTTCCGCAAACCGTATTCAATCATATTAGTTCTTCCAAATTTTATAAATTTTTAAACTAATTGCGAATTTATGGGACACTCTGCATTCGATATACATACTGTATTTGACAGCTCTATGTTTCATTTTGAGACATATTTTTCTGAATACAATTTAATGTGTTCTGTAATTAGTTCTGACAAACATCATAAGTTGTCACAAGTCAATGATTGCTGTCACTGAATTTAAGCAATCGATTTTTTTACCGTTAATGAGATCTGTATGTACGTACTTGAGGTACGTAAGTTTTACAAATTAAAACAAAAAACAAAATTTTACTAAAAAAAAATCCAATTTGGAAATTTCAAATTTTTTTCGCAGAAACGAACAAAATTTAAGCCATATTTTTTCCCCAATATCAATTATGAACCTGAGTACTGAAAGGTTTAATTAAAAGCCAATGTTTTACATGTCCCGTGTATAATATAATATGCATTTTAAATACATTTATTAAAAAAAACATTATACCAATTTCATTTCTCAATTCTTGTTGTATTTCAGAAAATAGGGGAGACTGTTATTACCTTGGCACATTATTTTTCAAACATTTTTTTTTTCTCAGTCAGAATTTACCGTAAAAGTTTACTAAATTCATTTTTAGTATCTGTATATCGTATGAAACTTGATGTGGAATTCGAATTACCTTTCTTTCTTACCGCAATCATGAAACATTGATTTTTGAAAAGGCAAAATGTTCCAAAATACAACATGGGGTCTTGTACCTGCACTTTTCTACCTTGAAACAGGGCAAAATTACAAAAACAAAAACATTACCGGAAAAATAATACAATGGGTAAGTTAGTTTTTAATAATAAATAATATATTGAAATATAAAAAAAATCAAAATAATAACGCAAAATATAATTATTAATATACATAAGCAAAAGTAACAATACTAGTGGGGTAGGAACGTATTTACGTAGATGAAATGCATAACTATTCCATATTATACTTAAAAGGAAAATTAAATGTTTTTAAATCATTAGTTCTGTCAGTTCTTTTGATGCTAAGTGATTGCATTACGTAGAGATACAACATCCGTGATGTAAACATTTGCTGTATCTGGCATTGATGAACAATAAAATATTTTTTCACCCCCCCCCCCCTCCTCCTCCTAAGGAAATTGACTTGGTGAAAGTTTTTGTGGATGCTTTGACCATAAAGTTTTGTGAAAACTCTTTATGGGATTTTCCTACCGAATTTGACTAGGAAATGACCAGAGGTAGAGAAGAAGCAGAAGAGAAAAAATGGGGGGAGCTGATTTTTCTGTAGGAGAGAATTATACAACTCTAAAATTTAGAATATAAATTATATGCAAAAGAAAAAGTTGAAAAATTAGTGTGAGTTGAGTATTCCAAGGTAAACTAGGATAATTTCATGTTTTCTACTGTTGCAAGGTACAGGATGTTTTTGTTTAAAGGCACACTGCTCTACCATTCGTAAAAAATATTAATAACTTCTTTCATGATGCTTGGTGTATGATTCATCAGGAAGCTTGGTACGGTCCATCAGGTGATTTCATGTATTATACGTACTAAATGTAGTTCACTAATTTACAGTGGTAAGAAGAAACACGGCAAAAACCAACGCGCAAATTTTTTTACTAAAACACGTGCCTGCTTTGCAAAATCTCTGCCAAGCTCGCAGACGAAGATTTGGCACCACACTCAGTGGCAAACTGATGTATTCATATACAAATACAAATATAAGGCCATAACAGGCGAAATGCCCAACGAAGTGGATGAGAAAAGATGTCCATAACAAATATGGATGTCATGTGTTTCTAAATTACTGAAACCAAATTAAAAATGTAATCAGAAAAACTAAAGACTACATATATACATGATAAAATATTACACAATATGCCCATAGGAAATATTTATGGTTGTCTTATTCTAAGTATGGATAGCTTCTCGTTTTACCCCAGCATGTTGATCGTATTTCTTTATAAACGTGCCAATTCAGTTAGAATTTACTAACCCCGGGGGTAAGCTATTCCATTTATTAACAACCCTATCAGAGAAAAATTCCTTACGACACCCCAACATAGAATTATCCCTTACCAATCGATACTGGTGTCTTCTTGTGAAGGCAGTCGATTCACGGCGTATTAATAATTCATGGTCCATTCTATCTATTCCGTTGAAAATTTCAAACCCTTCAGTCACATCCCCCCCCCTCCCCCCCCCCGGCACCTGTGCTCTTCCAAAGGAAACATACTCAAGAATCAAGCCCCGTGTACCAACAAGGACACGCGTAGCTCTTCTCTGCTCCCCTTCAACGAAGTCCTCTTCAACCATGTCCCTCTGTAGGTATGTGGTCTCCAAAACCATACGGCATACTCCAGACCAGGACAAACTACGTCTCAGAAAAACAGGAAAATCTCTAATCTCTTGCATTCCAAAAACATCGCCTAGAATGCAATACTATTGAAGCTATTTCAAGTGTTTCAAGGTTTACTGTGGTCACAAAAAGGTACAACAGATTCCCCCCGACATATTTTTGTTTTCTTTCGGTGCAAAATACAGCTATATAGATAGGTACAATAGTTTTCGTATCTAGAAAGAGGTGATTCCCAGTCGGTGTCATTTTTTTGAGAGCTGCTGAAATTTTAAGTGTTGAGAGTTTAATAAAATCGCACCAAATTGAAGGAAATCTGTAAAATTCAATACTTTGCTAAGTAAAATTTTATCTTTTCTTCATAATGGCAAACAATATGTTTCTCCTTTAATTAAAAATCTTAGCTAATTAAAAAATTTACTCTAATCAATTAGATTGTTTTGTTGATGTATTGTTTCAATTGAAAGTTGCTAGTAGCACCAATTTACATCTGTATTTGCAAAAAATAATGATAAGACGTTTTTATGGAGGTGGACCATAGAGTATTAAACCTTTTTGCCTTTTGTCAAGAATAACGACGTTGTAGGTACTAAAATGTATCTCAACATCCCCGCTTTAACTACGGAGGCTTTAAATAGCTGATTTTGCAAAGTTCAAGCAGCAGCCGCATTTTATTGAAAAAATATCTGCATGATATGAACAAAAGTCTCTTGGTTGACCACAGAGAGTAGTTGTATGATTTTATCCATCGATAAGTTCAAGTCTATGGAAAAAAAATAATGATTTGGAAAAGCTTTCCACACTAATAAATTTGGGTTCAGATATGATGTAAGTGTTGTCACGGATTCAAGAACCTTAACAGTATAACGGAAGGGGTTGGTTTGTTGCGTTGAATTT
The DNA here is from genome assembly GCF_987345545.1 of Pholcus phalangioides. Taxonomy (NCBI): domain Eukaryota; kingdom Metazoa; phylum Arthropoda; class Arachnida; order Araneae; family Pholcidae; genus Pholcus; species Pholcus phalangioides. Next base: position 28,209,503 of record NW_028301628.1, read on the forward strand.
CATGTGTAAAATAAATTTATTTAAACTCATCTGCTGCTGTCGTCAACATAACATTGTCTTTAAGAAGAGATTTTAAATTACACACACTGCAAACGCGTACAATACATACAGCCTTTTAAATTATCCATTAATTATGTAATTTTCGAACAGAATTCAGAAACGACAGTCAATTGAACTCTTATCGTCACGAGGTAGAATGTTTCACTAAATCTGTTGATGTACGTATGAATTTTTTGAAATGCAAATTTGATGTATCGTGTTTCAAACGCTTTAATGAGACAAATACATGTGATAGACTTCAATATTTAGTTCGTAATCTTAACAAAGTATGGCAAAATATCATATTAAAATTTTGTAGTGATATGCAATTGATATATTTTTAGAAATCATATTTCAAACTCAAGTAAAATGTCAGAAATAGCATTCGGATTTGATACATAAAAAAATATTTTCTTCCAAAAGGGAGTTTTAAACGTAGTCGGATACTTTAAAAAGTGTAAATTTTCAATCCTTCACGGAAAAACAGTAAAATTCGAGCTTCCGCACATATCCATCAAATACAAGATATACAGAAAACTGGATGTTGTGAAGATATTTATTATTTTGAGATGTTAATTTTTTTTTAAGGAAGGAAAAACTCATCTCTGCCTCTACCGGGAGTCGTACCCGGGTCCCTCGTTTGCCGGACGAGTGCTCTGACCACTAAGCTACAGAGGAGATAGAGATTTTCCTTCGCTGGAGCGTATATGTGCCGAACGGAACCGTGCAATGGACGGTGAACCGATCAGCTAATAGACGACGAGCCACCAGAGGGCTATATATATGACGTGAATGTCGCTCTCCACTTGTTAATGCAAGATATACAGAAGACTGGATGTTGTGAAGATATTTAATATTTGAGATGTTAATTTTTTTTTTCTTTTTAAGGAAGGAAAAAACTCATCTCTGCCTCTAACCGGGAGTCGAACCCGGGTCCCTCGATTGCCGGACGAGGGCTCTGACCACTAAGCTACAGAGGAGGTAGAGATTTTCCTTCGCTAGAGCGTATGTATGCCGTTCGGCATACATACGCTCCTTAAAAGAAAATTAGCATCTCAAAATAATAAATATCTTCACAACATCCAATTTTCTGTATATCTTGTAGTAACAAGTGGAGAGCGACATTCATGTCATATATCCATCAAAATTGGCAAAAATTTCGTATTTATCGCATCTACTTCGTAAATACAAAAATTCGGAATTGTCAATCATGATATATTTTTTGATACAAGTAATACAGTCAGCCCAGCTTTTATCGGATTACGGATGAACGGATATACATTGTCCGCTAAAACAAATAAAATTTCTCCCATAAAGGCAATGTTAAAGTTCCCCGCTTATAAAATATGATAATTTCAACGACTTTTGCCCCGCTTAATCGAATATTACGCTTCACACGTCAAACTGTTAATACACATCAATCATTTTACACACACATAATAGTTTTTTATTGAATGAAACATTTTTGGAATTAATTTGTCTTCAATACGTACATTTAATTTTTTTTAGTTTTGTTCTCTGCAGAGCCAATAGAGGACGCTAACTTTCGTAAAATGAAAAGTAAAAATCTTAGGGGGTATTGTTATCATTGTAATTAAATATAATTTCCATTTCATTTCTGATACCTGGTTTATTTGAGAAGCTTTATTAATAGCGATCCTTCATCAGTTTTCGATATACAAACTATAGTAACGTTGTAAAATGGCAAGTTCCCCCGCTTAATCGGACATTGTGTGATGTAATCGTTAATATTCGATTAAGCGGGGCCGACTGTGTGTTTAATGGAATCGTTGTATGTACATTGGTACCTCTCGAATTATGAGGTGATTTGTTCCCGAAAATTACTGTTATCATGGAAAAACTCGTATCTCGAAGCAAAGTTCTCTGTATAGAATGATGGATATATGCTATATTTAATGCTTTCCCCACATCCCTATAATATTCATAATCGTGTAAAATTTGATTCGTGTGAAACAATGCGTTTTTTTTTTTAAATAAAATTACTCATACTTACAAGAAAGTATCAGTTCAGTCCAACACACACTTTGATCTTCCACCTGTTCAGGGGCCGTTCAAGTATTACGTCAGCTCTCTCCCCCCACTAGTCAGCAAAAGTCAGCAAAACTCTGACTCCCCCTCCCGCCCTGTCAGCAAAATTTCGTCATCTCTGCCCCCCTCCTATCACATATTGGTGGGATCAGAGACTGTACGCGGGGGGGGGATATACGGGGCCCCAAACGACAAAAAAAAAAAAAATTAAATGCAAAAAATATTTTTTTAAACCAAAATTGCGAAAGAAAATACCTTTCTATGTTATAATCAATTTCTGTTAATTTCAATGCTATCTGAAGGGTAAGAACTCGCTATTTTCTTTTGAAAAATTCATTGTGACCCAATGAATCCCACCCTCTAAGCCATAAATATAATGATAAATTTTTGCTCGTGGACCAAATGTGGCCCAGGGGGTTATCTGATGTGGCCTGCTCCCTCAAACCTTATTTTGTAAAAATGAACTAAGCGGCACATTCACAGATCGTTTAGGTGACCCATGGCACAATTCCAGAGCATTTAAGTGGCCCGTGCCACATTTTCAGATCACTGAAGTAGGCCCGTGGATCCAAAGATCACTTAAATAACCCACGACACAGTTACAGAACACTTAAGCGATTCGTGGCACATTTAGAAATCCCTTGAGTGACAGTTGGCACAGTTTTAGAGCACTTATGCGACTTCCAGTGCGGGTCTACAACACTCAAGTTACCCCCGGCACATTCCCAGATTAGCGGCATATTTACGGATCACTTGAATGATGCGTGGCACAGTTCGAGAGTACTTAAGTGGCCCAAAGACATTTCTAGACCACTTGAAGGATCCACGAAACATTTAGAGATTCTAGGAGACTTATCAATAGGGATATTGTGCCCAGAAACCACAGTTCAGGATGCTATTAAGAATATTTCCTATCTTCATAAAGGGTGGTTGATGACGTAAGCATCATTCCAACCCCCCCCCCCGTCATCAAAAGTCAGCAAATCGGACCAACCACCCCCACATCGATGCTGATGTAATACTTGAGTGACCCCTCAAAGCACCCGAGCTTTTGTGTGCGAAGTAAACTTATCTCGTGTACGTTTGAAGCTCTCAAGTTAGTCATCCTATTCACACCTGAGCCAAAACTGACTATTAAAAAAAATTTTTGATTAATTTGTGTTTATTGTATGCTCATTAAAAAAGAAAAAATTAATTAATTAATTAATTAATTTGGGCTGAAATCTTTACTAGGACCTTTTGAGTTAGGTACAAATGTGTGGTCTTAACTTGAAAAAAGAATCATTAAAAACCATTTGAAACCGTTATCGAGTGAAAATGATATTGAAGCATTTTTACGGGTAGTTTTTTGACTCGTAATTTTGACTTATTCGTGAGTCGGGATAACTTACTCGTAACTTACATGTAGTACTAACTTACATTAGTATACATATGACAATATGTATACTAATGTAAGTTACCATTATGCCAATATGTATACTAATGTAAGTTACCATTATGCCAATATGTATACTAATGTAAGTTACCATTATGCCAATATGTATACTAATGTAAGTTACCATTATGCCAATATGTATACTAATGTAAGTTACCATTATGCCAATATGTATACTAATGTAAGTTACCATTATGCCAATATGTATACTAATGTAAGTTACCATTATGCCAATATGTATACTAATGTAAGTTACCATTATGCCAATATGTATACTAATGTAAGTTACCATTATGCCAATATGTATACTAATGTAAGTTACCATTATGCCAATATGTATACTATGAGATAAGTATTGCCGCCTGGCAGTCGAGTGGTTAGGGAACTAGCTTCTCACTGTGCAGGTCTGGGTTCGAATCCCGGTTCGGGCATGGATGTCTACTAACCTAACACTAACAAATTCCCTGGACGGATCATGCTGATCCATTGGGAATACGTGAAGATCACGTTATTATTAAAAAAAAAAAGTATGCATTATATGCCAATATGTATACTATGAGATAAGTATGTATTAGTATGCATATGTATACTGATCTCATAACATTTTGTTTAACATTTTTCAAAAAGAAAATTGAATTTTCACATTCAAGTATGTGCAGAGTAAATAAATTTTACATTTGAATATACAGAAATACGGTAATAAGAAAACAAAAGGCTGTAGAAATTTATAAGTCTATTACGTATATTGACTGATCCTTAACACGTGAAAAAACTATCGACTTTATCATAGAAAAAATAATAATAACTAAGATCTCTATGGAAATGAAAAGAATATAAAATTCCAAATTTTGCACGAATAATCCAATTTTCTTAATCTACTCATAGTATTTAGTTTCTTCATTTCCAACGTATCGCTTACATTCTAAACGAAATTTGAATCAAGATATCTCAAAAAGCCATTTTCATCTGACAAAAGAAAAAGGAAATACCAAATAAAATACTTTTAAAAATCTCGAACAAAATCAAAAGATAATTTAAAATGCAAATAATCTTTAGCACAAATGAAAAATAGGATTTCATTTTCTAAGAAATTTAGAATTTCGTCCTTGAATAATAATATTCGGGATCAATGGAATTTATTATTCATGGAATCAATTTACTTTATCTTTAAAAACAAAAATTTCAAAACGTAAAGACCCAATTTTTTTATATAACAGGCAAATGCAAATCTTCCCTAGCAATACTGCAAATAAACAGATTTTTCGATCGGCTCCGAGAATTGAAATTGTAATTCAATGCCGTATGTATTCATTCCAAATGAATACATACATTTGTAAAATAATACATTTGATACGTAAAGTACATTAATTTGTAAAGTAATGTATTTGTAAATTAATACATTAACCAATACGTTTTGGAAATTAATCTAATATTTTATCAATATAAATTTTTCTATCAAATACTTTACTCAAAGTAAATTTTTAAATTAATTTCTTTCAAAAAAAACCGGTATATATATATATCGAAGTGAAAAGAATACAAATCGCTCAAAAGTAATACTGTTGGATACTTTAGAAAATATTTTATGGCTATCGTGAAAATTCTTCCATGTTTGGTGAATACATGACATGAAAGCTGTCGAAAAATGTACCCTAAAACTTTTCTTTTGTAAAAGAAAAATATTTTGGTTTTATAGAAGAATTTTGTTCTCAGAAGAAGAAAAAATAAGTAAAAAACTATGTACTGCATGTATTTTCTTTAAAAAAAAAGAAGCAAAGAATGTTCGATTGTGTGACGATGAAAATGCTTTTTTCGTGTTCGTTCAGGTATTTTTCATGTTGAACATATTCGATCTTTAAAGAATATAAAAATACACGAGCAACTGATGGTTTTTGTACATTCCAATATTTAAAAGAAAACCCGTTAGACATCAAAAGAAAAATCTTATATGCGTGGATTCTTAAATTTTTATAAAAAAATTACTCTGTTAAGTTTCAAACACATATTTTATTCTATTTAAGGTAAATTATTTGTTCCTGTATTTTATTCTACTAGTTTGTTCGTGAGTTACATAATAATATTTTTAAATCATTTTTTTTAAATAAGTTTAAATATTTTTCTTTAAATAACAATAACTTTAAAATGAAAATTTCCCTTTTAATTTTGAATAAACTCAAAATGAGTTTTGTTGAATGTGTCGAATTAGACAAGTATCTAAAAGATTTTTTTTAAAGTTTCCAATACTTGCGTTAGCAAAATGAGAAAATTTTTCTGGTTAAAATTAAGAAGAAAGTGATTAATAATTAATTAGGATAAAATAAAATGAAAAATATAAACAAATCGTTTAGTAGTTTTTGATTTATTTAATTTTGTTTATGCATATAAAATTAGTATTGATTAGAGTCTTGTTATTTATCTTTGGTTTTGATACTCTAATTTCTCATCTTTTAATCTCATATTCTGTTTTATATTTATTTTTGCCTTCGTCTTGATCTTCGTCTTTTTGATCTTCGTTAATTTTATTTTCTGTTTCCTCGGTTATGTTCTTCGTCGTCTTATTTTTCTTCCATTCATTTACTTTTTTGAGAATTTCCTATTTTTCTCCATTTATTCTTTTGTTTCCCTTTTATTTCTGTTCTCAGTTTTTTGTTTTCCTTTCTGTTTTTGTTCTTGGTTTTCATTTCCTTTCTATTTCTGCTATTAATTTTTATTTCCCTTTTTATTTTTGTTTCTCGGTTTTAGTTTCCTTTTGTTGTTGTTGTTAATTTTTGTTTCCCTTGTATTTGTCTTCTCTGTTTCTCTTTACCTCTTGCTTTTGTTCTTAATTTTTGCTTTCCTCTTATTTTTTGTCCCGGTTTTCGTTTCAATTTTGTTTTTCTATTTTTTTTCCCCTTCTTTTATTATATTTTTCCGTTCTTGTTTCTTTCTGTTTTAACCTTTTCATTTTCTTCCTTTCATTGTTTGGGTTCCACTTATATATTTTCTTTTTTTTTTCTCTCTATTGGCTTCTTTTGACTCCTTTTTTTTTTCGTTTTCTCCCTAGTTTTACTCTTTCTTGTCAGTTTTCATTTCGTTTTCACATTTTTCTTTTTCATTTTGTTTTCCCATTTTTCTTTTTCATTTCATTCTCCCATTTTTCTTTTTGATTTTGCCTCACCCTTTTATTAATCTTGGTTTACTCCGTTTTTCTGTGTTCTCCTACTTTCATCTTTGTATTCTTTGTGTTTACTTTTCTGGTTTGTCCCGATTATTCTTTTGTCTTTCTTCATCATCATATTTTCCTGTTTCTTCTCAATTTTCTCCTCTGCTCCTCGTTTCCTTCTTTTTCACTTGTCTTTTCTTAAATTTATCTTTTTTGTTCTAATTTTTGTGTTTTTCTTCCTTGTCATGAATCTTTACCATTCTCTTTCAACACATTTTCTCGTCTTTATCAGTTCTTCCTCTCTTTCTCTTAACTTAGTTTTTGTTACGAATATGATCATTTCTAATTTTTTTTCTCTTCTGCCTACTCATAAATTTTCTTTATCATGATCGTTTTAATTTTCATCAGCTATATATTTTTTTCTCTATTTCTCTGGCAATAAAAATCTCTATAAAAAATTTTAAAAAATTAATATTTTTCATTAAAAAAAATAAAATTTTACGCTTTAATCTGGATGTATCATAAACTTTAAAGAAGGAAAAAAATAAAATTTCTTTGACACTTTTAAGCCATGGAATTTATAAAAAAATAAATTACAACCAACTGGAAGACTTGCTTATTTATCCCTAATCCCTTCCAATATAAAATTTTAATACGAATCTAAATCTCTTCTAATATAGGAACATAAAAATAAAAAAAAAATTAACTCCTAAATTCTATCTTTGAAGTTGCAGAAAATAATTTGATAGGAGTTTTCTAACTTTTTTTTAATGCCTCTTGTTCATGCATCAGTGTTTTTTGTTATCGAGATTTCCATTTCACAGCTTTTAATACAATCTTTCCCGATTCAAAAGCACCAAGTTTCCTAGTCCCAAAATTAAATTATAAATCAACAACAAATTCATGTATATTGTTAGAAGGTAAAAAAAATTGAGCCAGATATCAGGAACAACAACAAAAATTTCTGAAATATTTCTTTCAGTTCACTGAACGTTACATTACATTACAACAACCTTATTTCGAGCACAAAAATCAGATGAAAATTTCCTTTTCTTGGTACTTGCTGGCTTTCTTCTGCTATTTCTTTCATCCTCACGGGTATTATTCCGGTGTAAAACACGAGAATTCATGCAAATAAAACGTTGAAACAACCGGGGGGCAAAAGGCCCAAATCGTCTTTTTTTGTCTTTTCTCTTTATATTGAGGATTGTTTTATGAGAAAATAAAGCTTTTTCCTATTCCTGATGCTTAAATATTTTTTTCCCTTCAAAACTTGAGACCGAATAAAAGTGAAGAAGCTTTTCTTCTTTAACAAAGAAACGACGAAAAGCTTCTATTTTCTTTTATGTTTCCTTAGCGTGAAAGTAACATGTTTCGTTGTATGCGATAAATAGACAATTTACAAATCGTTGGGCTGGAAGCTCCTTTCAATTCTATTCTTTTTCATCCTCATAGAAATTCATTTCTTCTATTACTTCTTTATCTTTTTTTTTTTTTTTCCTAAGAAAATCTTTTTTTCAAGATCACTTCGGGAAGAGTCTTTTGCCAATCTAAATGCGAAGGAATTAACAATTAAAGCGTTAAAACAGGTGATGATATTTTACTTCGTAAATACAGTACTTCATAAAATACGGTAATCTTTCTTTTAATGATGATTTGTTGTATTGAAAAAATATTTTATCTAATAAATTGTGAATTTTTTTCACAAATGAAGTGATAAACATGCATTAATTAGTAAGATTCGTTATAAGATATTATTATATTTAATATTTTTTTATTTCCTTTCGTATTATTTAAATTCATTTTTTCGCAATTATTTTTTACTTTACGTAATATTAATTGTTAACTTTTTTCTGCGCATGTTTTTCATTATTATCATTTCTTTTAGTTTTTTTGTTCATTGATTTTTTTTTCTCTTTTGGAAATAATTACTGTGTTAAATTCTGAATTGAATGAAGTTAATGAAGTTAATTTCTTTTTCCAAATGTTCAACAGCTCGTTTTTCTCAAAGGAGTTATCCCGCAAAATTTCAACAAAAAGGTTAAGTAAGGGATTGCACAAGTTTTTTGAGTCCACGGGATAGATGTGGAAATTTGCTACCGTTCGCGGACCAGAAACTGGCCCTCACCTCAATTTCGACAAATCGGTCTCTCCGCAGGCAGTGATCGGGCAGAAGTACGATATTTATAATTCCCGCATGATAATGATACAAAGTGTCCCAGAAATTCATAAACAGTTTCAAATTCATAAAAATTGAAAGAAGGTTGAAAAAAAGGAATTTCGCGAAGGGTTTTTTTTGTACAGAAAAAATATAGTTAAAATTTTTGTCGATAGAGTGTACTGTACGAAAGAGTTGTTTGCTTACAAATTCGGAAGACAGAGACACATATGGAAGCACTTCTTAACACATAACAGGCATTCCTCAGATTTTCATTCTGAATCATCAGCATTTCAACATGCACAGATTCGTTAGAAGTTCTTCAGAAAAATGTTCACTAGATGCATGCGTGGTTTAATAGAAGAAGTGCGTGCTTAGGAAAGTCGAATTTAAATCAGTTACGCATGTTAAACACCGTGTACGAACTTATTGAACTGTAAAGCCTCCCACATGATTTTAAACACAGTGTATCTTTGCAGTTGTTGATTTAATAGTACCTCAAATGCTAGTAAACACTTGACGAGAGATCGAATACCGCTTTGACATCTGCAGAGCCAATAATGATGTTCCCATCGAACTTTATCAACTTGAACATATACTTGAGGAGTTAAAACTCTTGAATGCAACTTAAATTTATAAATATTTGTGTGGGTTTCTTACAGTAAGCCGCTTCTTTTGGATGCTTTTAGCCTGGATGCCCTTTATTTCTTTATTACACGTAGAAAGAAATAATACAGTCATATTCGGTTGTAACACGTCAGCTAGAACGTCAGTGACTGGCGGTTCGGACTTATTCCCGTAGAGAATAAGTTAATGAATCTTGCTCATAACGTGAATGAAAAGCAACCTACCCCTTGAATGTAACGACAAATTTTTCGTAACTTTTGTTTCCCATTTCAATGGCGTTTCCCTCAAAAAATTCCTATATGGTTAGAGCTAATCCACATCCAGGAAATGTTGTCTGATTTTTTATTCATACCTAACGTTGAAAAAAAAATATGTATTACATATTAGACGTTTCGACATGCCCATTGACATGACTACTACACGAAACATTTCCATATTGTTTCGGATAATGTCTCTGACAAGTGCTAGCAATTTCATGGACAACACACATTTTATTTTACAAAGCAGACTATATACACACATTCACAAGAAGCGATTTTGACGAAATTCGCTAAACAAAGAGAGGCCGGCAAATATGATCTCGCCTCTCTTCGAGAAAACTCAACAACCTATTCATACTTGTCCTGTGACAGCACCACAATATAGGTGAAAATAAACCTTCCAAGAACAACCTCGACGATTCTCGCGATATTTTTACACTTATTTTAGCTCCATGGCATCACCAAATCAACGGAGCTATCGCCAGACTTGTCAAGTTTCGTGTTAATTTAGCGGAATTTACAGAGTGATGCATTAATGGTTATTTACATGCGAAAAAAATGACATAATACATGATATATAATGACTATTTACATAATTTTTGGCCCTTCCCTACCATTTCTTTTAAATAAAAATGCTCCGTTTTGTTCAACGAAGCTCGCTTTAATTCCTGATCTTCATCAGAAATGTGAAGGTAATTTGCATAACTTAAAAACTGTGTTTCAATGACTATAAATATTCATCTCATATACTGTATTTACCAAGTTGGTTGGTTTTTTTTTTGCGTGAAATACATTTTAGCAGACTTGCTGTAGCATAGGATCAAGGGTTATTTATCAGCAATATTTGGTAATTTCGTCGTCATTTGGCAACATGTCTGGCGGAACCAGAGGTGTCCCGTATTTTTATCCAATTTCCCGTATTTTTCTCCATAAAATTGGTCACCCCAATCATAACAAAAAATTAAAACTTGGTACACAATTATTTTGATTGCATCTGAATATATCTTTTATCAAAACAGGTCTTTAAAACGTCAACCTCGATTGTAACGACACCTCGGTTATAACGACAAAATCCCGTGAGATCTTCGATGCCGTTACAACTGAGTTTGACTGCATTTAAAGCTATTTCGGATTCGTTTTATAGTGCGTTTTTATTACACGCTTTATAAAATATAACTATAATTTTTCCGAATATACACGTTCAAAAAAAAAAAATTCAAACCTCGTCCATTGAATATAAAACGCGGCATTGCGAACAATTTTTATGTAAATATGGGTAATTATTAGTGACCATATTGAACCATAAAAAGAATAACGTTATTTCTATGGAGAAGATTATGGCAATTAATATTCCGTCCGTTGACTTGCTTTGGTTCGTGTTTCCAACTTTAAAGGGGGGGGGGGTTTCATTTTATATGTTCATGTTGTCTTCGATGTCGATGCCATCGGAATAGAAATAGCCATTGATTATAGATTTCTTGTCTTTTATTTCTATCTAATATTATTATTATATTTCTTCTTGTTTTTTTTACCTGTAGGCACAGGCATCGCGCATCTTCTTGTGCTGTGTGTGTGTGTGTGACTGTTGTTCAAAAATAGTTACGTTATTAAAGATCGATCAGTCGCAACATCTTGTCGATTTTTATCGATGTGAATTTTATCGTTTCCATCCACGTTTTCAACGAAATTTCTCCTAACGACTTCACCAAAACATAACTCAAGTTCTTCGACGTTTTTCTTTTATTTATATATGTATCCTTTTTTTTGTGGTGGGGTCTTATAACAGTAATTTTTGTGGTTTCCTCACCGCCGTTCGGAAACATTTTTCATGTGCTTTTTACCGAAATGAGTGAGATCTCGTACATTATATTGCCATTATCATCAGGAAAAAATTATGTTGCTTCGTTGTGACTTGTCCGTAATTTTTGGAAAGACTTTTTCTTTTACTCGGTAAAGGGCTAATACTATGATACTAGCTGTCCAAAATCGTTTGTTCGGCGGATATCTCTGCAACCGTTGGTTTTTAAAAGTAAAGGGGGTGTCCCATTACTTCGTAAATAGTTTAGAAACAGTTATCGTATAAGAAGGGAGATTTTTATTTTTTGATACAGAAAAAAATTCAAATTTTTGTAAGTTCAAATTAAAAAAAAGGCACTGCCCAAAAGCAAATTATTGGAAAATATTGTTCCGGGTAATTTTTCACAAGACTTCGAGATTGCAAAACAAGAAGCGGTTCGACGGATAAACACAGATTTATTTACATAACAGCAATTTACACGTATTCACAAGCTAATCAGACAGCTAACAACTTTCTCGCAAACTTCAATCACAACTGACTTTTCATCGAGTCTGTCTCTCTCCGGAATCTGGCATCGCTCATTATCCCTACTATTTATAGGTCTGGTCGAAGCTTCGAGAAAAAGAACACTCCACAAATTTCTATTTCATAGTACCAGGTTCGTGGCGCCACTGTCTGGATGGGCGTAACCTTCTGGAAGCTTCTGTCCAACCCTCCACCAGTTCTTCGCCAATCGCGTTTGCGCAATACCGAAACCGGTATCAGCAGATTTTGATATTTCTGAGAGCCATCGAACAAATCGCGCCATCTATCGTCTATAGATCGTAACAATATGCAAATCAGAGGCATCTAAAATGCAGGGTGTACGATTAACAGCTCATTTCTGAATTCTAAAAAAAAAAAAACGAATAAGGCAAATACCTTTGACGATTTTTTGAGTATTATTAGGCAAAGTCATCTCTACTCTTCAAATTTCTGAATTTCCCTGTTGTTAGCCAACATAACGTTTTCACTGTGATATTGACATTGGTGGATGAAGCATTATTGGTTAAGTTGTTTTTCCTCAGCCGCGAATCGCCGGCTGAAGCTTCAAGAACGTTTCGGACACAGAAGAGATTGAAGGAAGGTTCAAATCTAATCACTCGTACGGACTGGTTTTCCTGCGGCCTCTATCGACAAAAATCTGGTCTAATTTTTTCCCGTCCGCACCAGAAAAATCCCCCTTCGTGAGAATAATTTTTTCTGAACCGCATTCAAATTTGCCCTCTTCTTTCAATTTTTATGAATTTCAAAAAATGTTTACGGATTTATGGGACACCCTGTATACCCCTCCAATTACAAAAAATTTTCAGATAGCATGTGATTTCTCATGTCATAGCGTTTTTTGAGTGAATCAAATCATAGAACTTCCAATTAGTAAAATTCAGTGTCTGCTCCGTAGAGTGATTTGCTTAAAAATTCGTTATTTTAAAATGTGATATTTAGGAAGATATTCGTGTGAGAAGTTATCAGCATTTTAGCCAGTGATTTCGGGTGTCGTTTCCTAATTGCAAAAAAAATTAAATTGAACTCCAAGTGTGAAAGAAATGTAATTGCCGATTGGGACTAAAAAAATTAAAATAGTTTCGCACTTCAATAGTTTCAAGAATAATAGTCTTTCCCGTCAAGTTGTTTCACAACGAAGCCATCTTTTTCATTTGCCTTTCTTATGTGACCAGTGGTTTGAAGTTGGAACCACCGACATTTCCTGCACTTGATTCTATCTAGATCCTCAAAAAGTTTAATAATTTTTTTTTTTTTTTAAATTTCAAAATAATTTTGACCGCGATGCAAGTCATGGGCGGAGATACGCCCCCCCCCCAGCGTCAAAGGTGGAGTCGACTGATCTAATGTACACATGTATATATGAGAATTGACATCATCGTGCCCTCCCCCCCAGCAATAATGACCGTGTCCCCCCCCCCCAGACTTCCAAGTCTATCTCCGCCTATGATACAAGTCATCTGTCATTAAATAAAGTATGTAATAAAAAAAATATAACCGATAGTTGTGAGTACGTTCCATTTGCGTACTGTCCTAAAATGGAGATTTTTCTAGACAATGCAAACATGGCAACACAGAGATAAGTCGTCGAGAACATGGTAATTTTTCATCTTCAAAAAAATATTTCATTCCAAAACATAACATTTTCTGCAAATGACTCGTCGAAGCAGGTTCTGCATTCCAATAATTGGAAGTTTTAGCACACGAAGACCGCATAAGAAGTTTATTTTCTTATTTTATTTATGTATATGACACCCAGCCCCTTAAAAAACTTGTATCATTTCAAGAAACCACCTATCATATTTCAAAAATTCTGTAATTAGAAGCGTACTTCTGAAGTCAACGGTTATAGAGATATCCGCTGACAACAATTTAGATAGTTTATGCAGTTGTTATAAAATTCTGACGCCTCGAAAAAGCCAAAGCGCCCTCTGGGAATCAATTGTCTCTGAAATCAATTAGGGTCATTAGGAATTTAATGATCTATTACAGTCTCGTAACGTATTCATAGTATATCGTATAGGAGGGTGCGTAGGTCATAATGGCTGTCTTTAAACTGTTTGCACAGCGGATATCTCCGCAACCGTTGGCTTTGGAAACATACTTTACTTTCAGCTACAAAAAGTTTTCAAATGACGTGTGGTTAGTCAAAATGAAATAATAAAGTATATAGTATATCTTAATTTTCCAAGAGGATCGTATACATAAATAATAGAAAAATTAATTTTTTATATAGTCTCCGTATGCTGAAACCTCCAATTAGTGAAATGCAAATGCAGTTGTGAGACGTCATTTACAAAAAACTGCATGTTTCTAAATTGAATATTAACGGAGATATTTGGTTTTGAGGTTTACAGCATCTTTTTCCAACGATCGAGGGCGTAGTTCACAAATTGCAAAATGTAAATTGAATTCAAAGTTGCAAAAATTTTGTAATCGTCAAAACAGTTGTCAAAACATCCTTAATTAATTGTCAAACATCCTTAAAACAATTGTCAAACATCCTTAAAACAATTGTCAAAACATCCTTAATTAATTGTCAAACATCCTTAAAACAATTGTCAAAACAACCTTAATAACTATTTTTTATTGCGAATAAAAGGTTCCATGTTTGAGTTCATTCTATTTGTGTACAGTCCCTAAAAATGTCAATTTTTGAGCCAATAATAACTTGCCAACACTGTGATAAGTTGCCAAAACGTAGTAATTGTATACCTTCAATATCTCGATAAATATTGATTGCATTTAAAACTATGAAATTTCTTGCAAATCACTTTGAGGAGCAGGATATACATTTCAATAACTAGAAGTTCTAGCAAACAGGCACTGTATAAAAATGCAATTTCTCTTCCAAAGTTGGATTGGTTTTTGGTTTTATTGACGCAAGGATCAATTAGATAACGCAGGTTAAGGCTTGTCATACCCCCATGTCGCGGGGCCTGGCCTCACATCCTGAAGCCGAACCCCCAAGGTTGAGATCTTTGGTGTGGGACCCCTCCATAGATCAATTATAGTATAAGAAATTTGCCCGGGGAACTTATACTGAAGCCTTCCCAGCCCCAACTTGGGGCATTTGAGGGGGGTTCACCAGGGTTAAAAAATTAGTCCCGCTCTAATATTTTTACTTATCTCACTTCTTTAGAGCTTCTTTTTTTTTATTCCCATGTTGCTTTGTAAGTCTCTAAAGCCATGGCTCTTCCTTTTACTTCAGTTTTTTACACATGGCAACCCCCCAATCCCCCCCCCCCAATAAGAATACCACACGGCTCCAAGAAGACCATATGATTCAGGTACTAAACCGCAGATGCACCTCGTCCATGTCCTTCTGCGGAACTTCTAACAAACTGGTACACGTTGGAATACGCGCGTGTACGTTTTGTGAACCTGACGTGAAGCTTGTTACGTGTAGTGTACAGCCATCTGCCATCAGTTTTTATAACTATAAGTGAAGTGCGATGATTAAATCAATTGTATGGTTGTGGGCCTGTTGTTCTCTTTGGCGAGACTTTTTAACGAGGGAAGATCGTCCCGCATTTGCGCCTCACTGTTGGGAACCACAGATAACCAACTCTTCAGTCGACCACCACTGTGGAGACGATATGGTCCAGGCTGAGAACCACCGTCTCATACGCACCAAATAAACAAAATTTTATGGAAAACGTTGCCGGGAATCACCTTGAAGCAAAAGTTTTCGAATATGTTTGGATGAAAAAAGAGAAAAGAAGCTGTTTTATTTTTCAATTTCATTTATTTCGGAAAGTCGAGGGAATTTTGATGTTTGATCATGAATTTATTGCGGAATGCTTTTAGCGTAAATCTTTTTCATTAATTAGTGCTTAAACATTTTTACAGGCTTTTTTTTTCAATAACAGCCTGTGACTTCGAGTACTTTTTTTCCGTGGGGCACTGTACATTTTCTTTAAACTGTGATTCGTAGCAGCAGTTTTTGCAGTAATTTACTATCATCTCTTAAAGTCTTTCCCCCATCTTTTTTCAATCACCCTGTATAGGTTATTGGATATTATTGGGTATTATGATAGATAATTATGGCAAAAATTATAAATATTCATCTCACATATTTGTCAGGTTTAACGTTTTTTCAACAATTTTAATAAAGACCAATGAAGTTTTGGCAATGTTTTTTTTATGGCAATTGACGATGTCCCGTATTTTACAGATTAAGGCCTGTTATTTAAGATCCTAGTTTACTGTATTTTTCTCAGTGAAATATGGTCATCAGCTAACTCGAGTAATTTTTCCGTGAGGCACGGTAAATTTTTTTTTTAAACTTAAACTGTGATTCGTAGCAGCCCTTTATTTCCCCACCAATTGCATTTGAAGCAATAAATTGCAATTTTTGGAAAAACTTAGTGATATCCAGTTATTTAAGATCGCATATTCCTTCGTTTTCCCTCGATGACGTATATGTGGTATGATTTATAATTCAATACTCTTTTGCAAGTTTCGTTTTTTTCGTTAAATTTTATATTGATGGATAATGTCTTTTCTATTATATTCGAAAAATTTATAAATTTTATATAACATTGAGAGAGAGAGAAAATAAAATATTTCAATATTCTAGATCGCTTTTCTCATACCTTCATTCATCATACCTGACGGCACGATGAAAAGGTCCGGTGCGGGGGGCGATAGAAACAACTGGTATAACATAGGATCCTATGTGTTTGATTAAGTTAGGGGCGATGATAGAAAAAAAAATTTTTGAAGAAAGGGACGAAGGAACAGAAAGTTTGGGAAAAACTGTATACTAAATGGAAATCCAGCCTTGGCCTGCCGATCCACAACAATTCATTTGCATTGGATCGGCGCTGGGAAATTCGGCCTGTTGGATCGCTCGTGTGAGGGTGATTTTAAGATCGAGCTTTTCGGCTAGACCAGTGTTTCCCAAAGTGGGCAATATCGCTCCCTGGTGGGCGATGGAATGGTCCAAGGGGGCTATAGAACCTACTGATTTAACATAGGATTCTATGGGTTTACTTGAGTTGGGGGGGCGATGAGAGGAAAAAATTTCTGATGAAGGGGGCGATGGAACAAAAAGTTTGGGAGACTATGGGCTAGACCGTATTTTGGATTCGACGAAAATCAAACAGGTTATGCCGATCCACACCCATCCATTTGAGTTTTCCCATACGTGATGAATTTTGGAACAGCACGGGACAATTTCGGCCGGTTGGATCACTCGTGTTTGTCCACCTAAAAACCTATTGATTGGATTTGATATATTTTGGAAACATCAACATCTTTCTACATTTCGGAGTTCGGCTTCACCGATATATAGTATCGGGTTCCGTCAGGCTTTGTGCACTGACGAGTTCTTCCGCAAAACTCTCGCACCCAGAAAGTAATGGAATTTTTTGTATCTTACCCTCTCTCTCAATCCCCTCGTGAAAATTACACATGGTGCCCTTAAGGCAACATGCTGGTGTGGCAAACATTTAAATCATTTATTGAACTTTAGTATTGACTTTCACTATTGATGCTTAGAATTCTGCTACAATAAACCTCATTATTTCGGACTTTATTATAACGGACGTCACATCCCTTTTAGACCTGAACATTCTTTTTTTTGGAATTTTTTAGCGGGTTTTAAAAACCCCGCTTTTTCCATTTCCTATGTGAACGGGGCTCTAGAGATGGAAGGCCTCCGCATGGGTTGCTAGGTTCATCTGTAACGTGTCATTAAGACTGCCTAGCAAGTTTGCCACCTTTTGGAACCACAGCATCCTCATCCGTTTCTTCTTATTTTGGCGTAGAGTCTCCCTTCTCTGATTGACTCACAAAAACGGCATGGTGATTGGATGTTGGGCATAGAAATCATTAACTCTGGGCCCGATTGTTTGTTTTCCGCACAACGATGACACTGGCGCGTGGAGCGCAATTTTTTTTTTTTTCTTTGAATATTCTGAGTGAGGATGGACAACTTGCTGACGTCAATAGCAGTGTACGGAGGCAATACCTTCTACAGCAGTAGAAAGCCAGGAGTGCGGAGGCCTATCTCTAGGAGGTGTCGGTTGAACCCGTTTTCAAACCCCTTCATATAAAACTTTGTAAACCGAGAAAGAGATTTTCCGGTGTTAATTCGGGGGCGCTATGTCGGGGGTGCAGGCTGCTACTGGATATGAATCTTTTTTTTTAAATAAATAATTATAGGTATGAACAAAACGCGGGAGAAGAACAAAAATTGACTAAAATTACTCTCGCATTAGTGAGTGTGAGTACAACCTACCATTAGCGCGCACTCTTTCTCGCTCTCTCTCTCTCTCTCTATAGCATTTATCATAATAGATAAAAGTCTTGTCGTAAATTCAAATACATAAATGATATTGTAGCTTGGGAAAGAAAAATCCATGTTCCACTTTTGTAAATTCGCATAAATACATACACATATATGTTATTGCCCACTGATCCGTAATTGAACTCACACGTAATGATGCGTGGGAAAATGGATAAACACACATGTTGAGAGAAATTGTTGCAATGGCTTCGTAAAAATATGCGATAAATCTTCACGAATACGCAGAATTCTTTCACTGGAATCGATACGAAAATGTCAATTTTAAAGCAGACAGAATTCGCAGTCATTTCAAGCATATATATATTTTTTCATGCTTATTTTTACTCTTCTAAACGAATAGTATCAGATCGTTTACTATTGTAATCATGACGCAATTTATTGATTATAATCGAGGGTAAAATATATTAATACTTCATGTAAAATAAGGGTGCTCTCAACACACGGAACAATTTTGGAGAATGCGTGCCACTTCATTAGTTTGAAAAAATGTCGCGGGCCACTAAAGTGACCTGTAAATTCGTCGTCGGCAGCTTAATTGTGCCACGGGGGGGGGGCCACAATTGGATAAAATTATTAGCCTTAATTGAATTGGGAATGTGCCACCGTCCAGATCACTTTAAAGTGATATGTAAATTTGTCGCAGCCTGCTTAAATAATCTAGAACTGTGCCGTGGGCCACTTGAGTGATCTGTAATTGCAAGAAAGTGACTGGTGCGTCAGACTAGCCGCAACTAGACCGTCAAAATGCGTATTTAGCCCCCAGCTGAGAAAAGTATCTGATTGCGACTCAATGTAAATGTGGCCTTGGAATGTGTCGTACCACGGACCCACTCAAGTAATCCCGGAATGTAAGGCTGCAACAGCGGAGAAGCAGGTGAGAGTCTGGTGGCACGAGTGCTGAACCGTAGGGGGCGCAGAATTCACTCCTTAACTATTCCTTCTACAGGGTGGGCAATAAGTCCGTGGAAGCTTTAAAAATACATAAATAAAAAACGGTTTGCAGGGTTAGCAACGCTAGGTCACGGAAATTTTTTTAAAACAGACAAAAATATAACTCAAAAACAGCCGATAGGTGGCGTTGACCTACGCAAGTCAAAGAAAAGATACGTAAATAACCACCAGAACGCCTCCAAATCGTTTATTACAGAGCTATGTGTTCCACCACCACAGACACAGGGGATAACACATTACATTCAACATTCACCAAGAAAGCTTTATGCTTTATCCTTCGCACTCAGCATTCTTGTTCACATAAACGGTTTACAACGGTAAACTGGTTGAGGATTAGGAGTGCAAGTTCTTATAACCGTCTCATTTGCATATTTCTACCAGAGACGCTCATACCAGCGCTACCCATCAGCTGTTGAGTTTTTTTTTCCCCGTCTTGCAAACCGTTTTTCATTTCGGTTATTTTTTTGAATTTTTAAAGTTTTTACGGACTTTTTGCCCACTCTGTACATTACATGGGACGAAAACATGCACACTTGCTTCAACTGACAAAATATCAAGTTGCGGCCGTGCGTAAATGTGCCCCAGGTCACTTGAGCATTCTGGAAATGCCCTACGGGGTCACTTGAGTGGTCTGGGGATGTGTCGTGGGCCACTTAACTTAAGTTATTTGTAAATGTAGGCCCGCAAATGAGGGGGAGGTGGGTAGGTGTCCAGGTTGCTGGACCAGAGAGGCACCGAATTCACCCTTTAACTGCTCCTTCTACGTTACGGGGGGGGGGGTTGCCAAAATGCACGCTTGTCCCGGTTTACAAAGTATATATCTGCGGCCCTGCATAATTGTGACTCAGACGGGCCCTAAAGTATCTGAAACTGAGCCACGGGACACTTAATTGAAGTGAGAATGTGCCGTGGGTCACGAGTGACCTGTAACTGTACCGCGAGTCGCTGAAGTAATATGAAACTGTACAGCGGCTCACTGAAGTAATCTGAAACTGTACAGTGGGCCATTTAAGTAATCTAGGAATAAAAGCCCGACACGTGGTCCGGCCCCTCTCCGAGACAATGGCTGAAATCACCAAACACAATAGAACCTATGCCTTGTTCGGTTCAAAAAGAAAAGGTCTGAGAATACGGCATGAACCACTTGAGTTATGTGAAACTGTGCCGCGGGCCACTTATGGGGGTCTTGAGTGATATGGAAAATGTGCCCCTTAGTTCATTAAAAAATTATTGAGATCAATCAAGTTACGTTTGAGATCGCGTCCCCACATCAGATGATTCCGAGGGCAAAATTTGGCCCGCGGCCCATCGGTTGAGCATGCGTATGATAATTAACTATTTCAACTATGGCAGAATTCATTGATAAATCGAGAACAATCCGCGATCTATTCTAAAGTCCCGTTTACATGTGCAAGATTGGGGGTCGCTTTGGTGATTATTACCTGCATGGCAACTTTTTTTCCCTCATGGGGAAAAAAAAGGAGGGCCGAGGATCCGTCAAAAGAGTCCCATCTTTGTTGCGGAATAATGGTGGGTGACTCCGACCTCCTCTCCCATATATCTTTGCGCCGCGAAAACTACTGTAAGCTCCTTCGTCAGCCATCTTGAACCAACCACTTCCGTTTAACCCACTTAACCAGTGACGACTTCCGGAAAGAAGAGGGCGGGTGGGGGGGGGGGGATACCGGCATAAACTTAACGCCATTTAAACGGGTTATAGCGAAAATCCCTGTTACGGGTAACTTCCCGGGATATTTTGCTGCACGTGCTAACATGGCTTGAGTATAAAATACATTAATACTTCATGTAAAACATGCTATTTCATCCTTTTGACTTCATTCACATGCATTAATTAACTCGTTAATATTTCATGACACACATACTAGGGATCATGCTTTTTATATATTTCCCCTCCCCCTCTCTCCTCCATTTAGCAGGATTATTCATATATTAATCCCATTGTGTGTGAAGCAGGGGGGAAAAAAATTCCGCGAAGTGGATTTTTATTATTATTATTCTCAGTCTGGGCCTTCGTTCTTGACAGATGAGAATCATGAAAAATGAGAATCATGCGACGGCGCTCATAAATATCCGTCTCGGCTTGTGCCCCGAATTTCGCGTTAAAGCCATCTTTCCTTTCCCCCCCCCCTCCCGCCCCAATAGGTGACAAACCACTGGATTTTTCCACCACAAAAAGCAAGGGAAAAATGCCAGATCTTTTTCCTTGGGAATATTCTTTTGATCAATGAATGCTTAAAAAAACAGCTCACGTTATAAGGAATGTCGGGAGGGGAAAAATAATATATATAAGACCATGGCATGGCAGGAGGGAAAAAAAAATTGACGAGATAAGCCTTTGCTCCCGTTTATTCCCGTTAACAGGTTCATTTTCCGAGAAAAACTCTTGAGGTGGGGGGGGGAGAATCCTGGAAAGAATTGCATCGGATGGGGGAAAAAAGAATTGGAAATATTCCATTGAATATGCATTTAGGAAAGATTTATATTCTTGACCTTAACCGAACCTTATTTGACCCGCACTTCCCTTGAAATAGCTTCTTCCTCTCTACTTTCCCTTAAACTAATTTTCGGACAAATGCCCACTCATTGGTCTAGAAATTAGACATATTTTGTGGATATTATTCCGAGGTGAACTCGGAAACAAAAGTCATCTGGCCTCCACCGGGACTCGAATAAAAGTGGTCCAATAACTCAAGTGGTCCATGCCGTATTCTCAGACCTTTTCCTTTTGAACCGAACAAGGCATAAGTTCTATTGCGGATTGGCTATTTCAGCCATTGTCTCGGAGTGGGGAAAGACCATGTCCGGCTTTTATTCCTAGATTACTTAAATGGCCCACTGTACAGTTTCTGATTACTTCAGTGAGTCCTGTACAGTTTTATATTACTTCATTCTCCACCAGGTCATCTTGCAAACCGGGCAAATGCGCTACCATATACACCGCTGCAGATACGACCCCGCCTTCCGTGCAGGAGAGTGCTGAAGTAGAGGCATTAGTAGGTTTTCCCCCCTTAATTACAGGAAATGGGCCCCAGGTGGGACAGTAGAGAGGACCTGGGTTCGAGTCCCAGCGGAGACCAGATGACTTTTTCTTCCACCTCAACATAATATCCAAGAAATGTCTAATCCCTTGATTTATTGGGCTGAGAAATGGTCCCACTTTTGACGCATCGACTCTTAATTTATTCCCTTGTAACCCATGGGTCTTTCGCCCCAATGACCCTAAACAAACCTGGCCCTTGAGCGGGTTCCACATTACGCCATATTGTGGAACTGATAGCCTCATATCACCTGTTAAAGTTTGCCCCATGAATGTAGACTCACCCTGTAGACATGAAGTTATTTAACAAAATGCGTAAACCAGAGCCGTATTATTGCATTTACATCAGTGATTCCCGACGTGGGCGTTAGCGCCCCCTTGGGAACGATGGAATGCTCGGGGGGGGGGGGGGGTGGTAGAAGCTACGGGTATAACATAGGATCCTATGGACTATATTGCGTTGGGGGCGATGGGACAAAAAAATTTCTGAAGAAGGGGGCGATGGGACAAAAAAGGTTGGGAAACTATGATTTACATAGAAATGCATTTTAATAGGTCTATCAGTTCAACAGATGTTGATACAAAGACGCTCCGTTATAACAAATAAATAATTATTGTCAACGTTATTAAAATCACTCCAGATCTATATTCGCATCACAATGCAGACTTCAGACTTTTCTTTTCCAGTCTTTCGATGAACTCTTCCGGCTGAAAATCATAATAATATTGATTGAATTATTGTTACGTACATGCGCGAAACACATCTGCTGTGTATCTACATTTATTTACAAGAACAGCAAAGACAGGATTTACCAGAACTCTAGCGCAAAAATGAGAGGTGTCTGTACACGCCAGTACAAAAGAGTTAGAACCCACGGTCACAACCCACTTATTCGAGGGAATACAAATACAAATACAAATACAACGCCACAACAGGCAAATTGCCCAACGAGGTGGCTGACTTAAGAACATCATGGATCCCCCCCGAGCCCCTACATACTACTGCTACACCACACATGCACCCCCCGCCCGCCCGCCCGCCCGCCCGCCCGCTGAACCCCCCAACGAATCGGTACATGCGGGAATGTGCGTGTACGTGTAGTGCAACCTGACGTAAAGTTTGTTTCTGTGTAATGCTTGTTATGTGTAGTGCTGTCATCTGCCCCCAGTTATACAAACTATGAGTGAAGTGTTATGGTTGAATGATTTACCGTTGTAGGACTGTTGCTCTCTGTGGCGAGACTTTTTAACGGGGAGATCGGCTCGCATTTGCGCCTTGAAGTTGGGAACCACAGAAAACCAACTTCAGCCGACCACCACTGTGGGGTTCGAACCCGGATCCTCGCATCACGAGTCCGGCACTATAACCACTCGACCACCACAGCGGCCTGAACATAATTTAAAAAATAAAAATTTTCTAAATAAAAACGTGCATATATCCTTTTCCATAAGTCGCCAAAAAATGGCAGCCTTGCTCAAATCGTGAAGAGCGGACAAGAAAACTTCATACACTGTGTGAGTGGGAAAAAAGTAATTTCCTTCCGCTCTCTCTCAGGTAGAGGCCACACTCGTGTCTATACTGGCACAATACAAGGTTGCTCATACTCCGTCAAATGTTGGAGGCTGAAGGTATTGATACGCTGATGGAAGAGAACGACCGTCAAACCGAAAGATACCCAGGCCACATCGCCATATGGCAATATCGGCTCATTGTCCTCACGGACTGGATATACTTCTGCAATTTATTCATAAAAAAGCATACATTACAAAATATACATCACAATCATAACAACTATAAAATAATAATCTACGTATAAAATCATAATCTAAGTATAAAATCAGTTGCGAGATCACAATCTACGTATACAATCGGCCATCTTCAACCTGTTGTTCGCGATCGTGCACCTTGAAGCATCAAGAGTGCTCAATGCTCGTGTTTTCATGCTCGCGAGCACTTGTGATCAACGTTTTGATTGAACACCCTGCTATAATTGCATTCAATGATTACAATTAATGCAGATTTCAAAGATAAGTATGTCAAAGTTGGCGTAAGAGAGTGCTCTTCGTTTGATGATAGGTATAGGCTGTGCTCGCGACTCGAAAAAGGTTGAAGACCTTCCCCCCGCCCTAAGTCAAAGGGGCCGCTTTCCAATCCCGATCTTCCTATCCATCTGACCACACATTGGTCGAAGAACACCAACAGTCACAACATGGAAAGTGCTCTGGAAGCAAATATTCGCCAAGAAACATGATTGGGCCAGGCTGGGCGGCCAGTGTGTATTCCGCTAGTGCTCCATTGAAAGCAAATGTTTGCAAATTACAATTGAACTAGGCTGGATATGAGTTTGGTCCTAGATTAACGGGCAATGACGGAGGGGAAAAAAATATTGTCATTTTTCTTTTATAACAGTCAGTATGTTTGTGTGGGGGAGAGGGTATTTCTTCCCTTTCACCCCCCCCCTATTTAATTTGAGTACTTTTTTCCCCTCCTTTCTTTGCTGCCAGTGGAATTTAAAATTATATGTTAAAATGCGCTGAAAATAAAACTCATTTGCGACACCAAGTTCCATTGGAAAAATGTTCGTCCTGGCATTTACTATCTTCCCTATCGTTATGTTGGGTAGAGTTCTGAAACATCCAGTCGTATCCATAGGCCGGGATTTGTGGCGAGCCCCAAGGGGGGGGGCCAGAATTTTTGTAAGAAACAAAAACGTTGGATGATTATCCCGGGCTGAAGAAACACCACCTATAGAAAGGATCTTTTGAAGGAGGAGTTGGCTGAAACCCGGTCAGTTCCCTCCCCACGTGAGGATCATGTTCATGAGTCTGCTCCACACCCCCCCCCTCCCTCTCCCATACATTCACTCATCTCCACTTACTGAAAGAAACCATTGAGATCCAGGCTGAAACATTTCTCTGGAATAAATCGCCAAGCTGTCGATAGGTGATATGGCGTGCAGATGGAGATGCTGGATAGAACAAAAAGGTGGCCAATGGAATCCAAGTCTAAAAAAAGAAGCAATAATAACAGTGAGAATATAACTATCAAAGACAGAATGAAAATTTTTAAATCACAATTTACGTTGCACATACAGGGTGTCTCACTGGGTACGCTGCGTCCGATTTTTGCATATTCCAGTAAAGATCATTGGGGTATAAGTAAGATACATGCATACCTATAAGATTGATCGTCCAAACCACCAACTCTTTCTTTGAGCACCTTCAATCCCACATTTACCAATCGATGAACTGCAAAATAAATGAATACAGTATGTAGAAATGTATGTAATACAAATAATATTGATTGTGACCAGCGACTAGTTATTTGGGAAACCTTGAGCAGTAGCACGGAAAGAAGGCATTACCTCACCATGGAAGAGAAGTTAATTCGTTTTAAAAAGACTTTCACTGATAAATCAAGCCATGCATGAGTTCCTTTAGTGCAGGCATCTTCAACCCTTTGCTCGCGAGCACCACGGTGCTCCCCCCTCCCGAAGCACCCATAGTGCTCAATGCTCGTGTCCCATTTCGTGCTCGCGAGCTGAATCTGCTTTTAGTTGATGCTCCCACTTGGACTGGCCCGTCTTCACTATATCATGGGCCCTCGGATATGGTAATGTTCTTAAGCCCATTCCTTACCTGTTATCAAGTATCTATCACCTACTAATTTACACTCTCATTCTCAAAAACCATAACGTAAGACCTCACTATGATACAGTTCCCCCCCCTTCTACTCCTGGGGCCCTCGCCTATTAATTTAGGTGGATAATGTCTGTATGTGTGTGTGCACACGGGCTCTCCCAAATTTTTTGCATAACAGAAATCTCTGCAACCGTGGACTTTAGCAATATACTTTTAATTATAAAAAGTTTTCAAAGTTGCAGTTACGTGATAACGTCGAAATTCGTGTTTGGGGGAAGGGGGGGGGGGAGGAGTCCCGTATACATAAAAATGAAGAAATTAAACTTTACTACATTCCCCATGTGCTCATAGGCGGAGTCTGGGGGGGGGACACGGTCATTATTGCTAAGGGGGCACGATGATGATGTCGATTTATATATACATATATACATTGGATCAGTCGACTCCATTTTTGACGCTGTGGAGACATTGCCTGCCTGCCTGCCCCCCCCCCCCGTATGTCCGCCCATGCATGTGCTAAAAGTTTCAACTATTGAAATTTATTTCCTGCTCTGGAAAGTCGTTTGCAAAAAAAATCATATTTTTAAATGCAATATTTATCGACATATTAAATATACAGGGTGCATAGGTGACAAGGCATATGGCATTTTACTGGCAAACCGTTGGTCCTAGAAACATACTTCTAATTTGAAAAAGTATCCAATCCATGCGTATAGTGCACAAGAACTATTCTCGATTATGACGATTATGTGATTTACAATATTATGATTTATTTACCCTCAATCACCATTTTTCGATCGTAACTTTTGTACTTGTTTACTGGCGATGTGCGTAATTTCACCTGCCCATGTATATATATATATATATCTTTCTCAAGCTCAATAAATGGTTAAGTTCCCCTGAGGTACCCAAGTCCTCAAAGACAATAATATAACAGGGTATTCAATCAAAACGTTGATCACAAGTGCTCGCGAGTATGAAAACACGAGCATTGAGCACTCTTGATGCTTCAAGGAGCACGATCGCGAACAACAGGTTGAAGATGGCCGATTGTATACGTAGATTGTGATCTCGCAACTGTTTTTATACGTAGATTATGATTTTATACTTAGATTATGATTTTATAGTTGTTATGATTGTAATGTATATTTTGTATCACGGAACGCGACAGAGTCTGACTGTCTCTCGGTCTCTCAATTCCTATCACTCTTACGTGCAGTGTACTCAGATATTTAATTCATGTTTCAAGTTGTTTTGTATATAGTTATTGAAATAAAAATTTTAAATTTTTATACGGAGACCCTGTTCTCAAGAACCCAATTACAAAATTGTTCCCCTGTCTCTCCTGGTGGCAACTAAAAAGATTCCGCGTTTCTAAGTGCAATATTCACCGAGATATTCGAATTCTAAAATTGGAGGAAAGTTGGGAAAACATTAAATAGTACGGAGAAAAACTGTTTTGCCCGCATTTAACACTGTTCCCCTCCAATCTTTCCTCCGTTTTTCGAATTTGAATATCTCAAGTGAACTTAGAAACGTATAATGTTTTTAGTTAGCATCAGGAGACACTAGACAACAACTTTCCAATTGGGTTTTGAACACACGAAGACGTATTAAATGTTATTATTTTTTTAATGACTATATACAACATGAATGATCCCATATCTGAGTACTACACGTGAATATGATACGTATTCGAATTTTAGAAGTACGCTTCTAAGACCGGTATTACACTATAAAAGTTTTCTAAAAGTCCTTTTATAAAACTTGAAAAATTCAACCGATAAGCTTATCGGTTGCATTTGCTGGAATGTAGCGTATGAGCTTCATTGGTTGGATATTTTAAGTTTTATAAAAGGGATTTTGTCAAACTTTTATAGTGTAATATCGGCCTATCGGCCTACAAAGATCAACGGTTCGCCAGTAAAATGCATACGCCCTTTTAGCAACGCACCCTGTATAAAATCACCAGGTTTTGGCAACTTGTCACGGTGTTGGCAAGCTTTCAATGGATCGAGTTGTCATTTTTAAGGACAGTAGGCTATACAAATAGAATGAACTCATCTATTTTCAATAAATAGCAACCACATTTTCTAACAATTATTTTGACAATTACAAAATTCTCTTACAACTTTGAATTTAATTTACGTTTCGCGATTTGTGAACTACATACACTATTGGCGATAAATGCTCGAAATTTCAAAGTCAAATATCTACCTTAAGACCCTGCCTAGACAGACAGTCAATGGCCATACCATGCTGAAAACACCGGTTCTCGTCCGATCACCGTAGTTAAGCAGCATTGGGTGCGATTAGTACTTGGGAGGGTGACCACCTGGGAACACCGTGTGCTGTTGGTACCACTTTTTTTACCCCTCATGAGACAGAGCCTGGGCCACGTCTGGTCTTACAGCCTGTATAGACAATTGTGATCATTTGATCATTTTCTCCGCACCACGGTCATTTTCTGCACACGAAGGCTGATTAGACCGAGACCTACAATTTACTGCCGATCGACAGCATTTTTTTTGTCCTCATCGAGAGGTTGGTGTGGGACTCCCTGCGATAGTAATATTTTTCTGGGGTCATGTCGTCGTTTCTATTGCAGCCCTGTGTCAGGAAAGTTTCCGACAAGGACGAACCGGTTATCGAACTCGTGATACATCTAAACATCATTTGGTACTTCAGACAATTATCTTATCGACCTGGACTACCGCGCCCCTAGACAATTGTGTCTAAAAGCGTTGAGTTGCTAGTGTCCCACTCGTAGTGGTCCCCAAAGCATTTATACAAATACAAATACTCCACAACAGGTCAAATGCCCTACGAGATGGCTGAGAAACAGATGCCTACAAACAAATATGGATGTGATATATTTCTTTGCCCTTTGGTCACGACGCTGTTAAGACGGACCTAACTGTGCCAAATAAAAATAGTTCCAAAAAGTTCGAAGTTTTCGCTCCTTTCCCAAGAAACTTTGCCAACGACTGACTAACTTAAATACTATGCATGGGCACCTGGATCGTCCATGAGAGTAATTTTAGGAAGTCTCAAATTTAGTAGGACGGATATTCACCGTCCAACCAAACATTTTAGACCCTAGTCGCGTGGAGGACCCCCCTTCAATGTCAAAGTCGGGCATTGTTCAGACGATAAAGTTCATAATCCATATATAATCACATTCCTGGTTTATAGGAATAGATTTTCACTTACCCATGGGAATGTGCTCCGCGGTGAGAACAGTGCCGTCTTTCAGATGCTGTTTCGGAATGATCAGGTAGTGATGAGTCGTCTTTGGTGTGATGTTCCTGAAAGCTACGCATTCGACATCCTGTGAAAGATTGAAGAAAATAAAATGTCTCAATATGACTTAATGTCTTCGCTAAACATAAAATTGTAAGTTGGTGAAGTAAAGCAAGACATCACGCTTTCGATAGGCTTGGAAAGTAGTATTCAGCACAATAAAGACGTGCAATTCTGAAGATACCATCAGATACTCTTTTACACATACGCAAAATTGTTATTATATTCTTACAATCTTGAAAAAGGGGGAAAAAAACTCGAACGGAAATCTATTATCTCAACAGCATCAATAAATGGTGTAATCGTAACGGCAAATCGTAAAAAATAGAGTTAATTAATGAGGGAAATTACGTCAGTGAACCACATTAAAGAACCAAAACTTCCTTCTTAATTAAAAATTCTACCAACAATTTCCTTGCATCGGATATTAATGCTGCACAAACTCGTTTACTTATACGAGGGAATGACCGAAAAAAGAACTGGTACACCAGTTTATAGCTTCTCCCAAGATAGGGGTCTTCAACCAGCATCTCCTAGAGATAGAAGGTCTCCGCAATCTGCTTGTGACGTCAGTAAGTAGTCCGTTTTCCCTCAGAATATTCAGGGAAAAAAATTTCCTGCTCGTGCCAGTATCATCGTTTTGAGGAAAGGTAATGATCGAGCTCAGAATTGGAGAGAGATTTCTATGCCCCCACATCCAATCACTATGCGGTATTTGTGAGGCAATCAGGAAGATTCTACGCCAAAATAAGAAGAAACGAAATAGGATGCTGTGTTTCAAAATGTGGCAAACTTGCTAGGTAATGTGAATGACGTTTACGGCAAACACTGCAGAGGCCTTTTATCTCTAGAAGGTGCTGTTTCAACACATGGTCCGCGGGATATATGTGGCCCCGGGAACTTTCAGCCGTTGCCCACCGACCATTTCAAGAAAATATCTATTTAATAGAGACTGGCGATTTAATAAAATAAAATTATTCGATAAAATCCACAAATAATCAAGTGGTTAATTTACTGCCGAATGAGTTGTTCCAGAAGTTCGAATGTGTACCTAACAGCCTGAGTGAGTGTGTAGTGTTATGTGGGTGTAGGGGGGGGGTGCATGGAGTGTGGCTCGCATTCGCCTCGAAGCTGGGAACCGCCGATCACCAACTATGCCTCCGGTGATTTTCGAACCAGGGTCGAGAGGTTTTAGAATTTTGGGATGTTTTCCAGATTCATTAGTAACACTGTGTTGACCTGGTGGCACAAACTCTCCACCCATGCGGTTACATATATTTTTAGGGGAGAAAAAAGCCGAGATTAACTAAATTTTAATATTATCAAATCATACTTATGTTATTTAAAACGAGTTTTACATCGATAAAATATTCCGCAAAAATTTTATATATTTCAAATATTCTATAATCGGCATTTATTCAAATAAATTAAGTAAATTTTCAAATTTTAATTGAATCGATTAACTCTGAACCACGATCAACAATTCTATATCGAATATCGTAGTAACGAGGTTCTCCATTGACATTCATCAGTATTATAGATTACTTGATCATTTTTGTCGCACCACGGTCATTTTCTGCACGCGAGGGCTAATTAAACCGGGACCTACAATTTATTGCCAATTCCGAATGGCAGACTTGTTTTTGTACTCTACGAGGGGGTTGGTGCGCTAACCCCTCGATGAAGGACTCCCTGCGGTAGCAATGTTTCCTGCTGTCATATCGCCGTTTCTGTTGTACCCCTGTGTCAGGAAAGTTTTCTGCAAAGGACGAACCGGGTATCTAACTCGCGACACCTCTCTCTAAACATCCTTTGGCACTTTAGGCGAGTATGTAATCGACCTGGCGAGTATCTACCGCGCCCTTATATATTAGTTTGTCAATATACGTGTATTTATCAAATTAAAATTTTTTTTTCGTGTATAAATTCAAAAAATAAAGTATTTACTTCATAGAGGATCTCCGTAGCAGGGTCTCTTCCATCAGCGATGTTGCAAAATGCGCAGCTCTTGCGTTCGCAAGGTACTGACTCACCTGAAATGTCGACGGAGGCAAGACTCATATTTTCATTAGCAACACCTTCCAGCAACCAAATTGAAGTGAATGTGACCGGTAACACTCGCAATAGGAAAAGAATTATTTATTTTTTCCTTTCTCTCGAGTGTCATCATTACCGTCATTTCCTGCTATAAATTTGTTTTTCTTTTTCGCGTGGTTTCATAATTTTTAATGAATACATGCCGGTGTTTCTCAACCGCCGGGCCGCGGCCCAGTACAGGGGCCCCTAACACTAGTCACGCCGGGCCGTGAGTGATTCGCAGTTTCATTTTCCCACTAATTTCATTCATCGTGTGTTAGTTGTGTGTGTATGACCGAGCATTTCACTTCCGCAAAAGAGATTTACCGGGCCGCGGGGCTTCCAAAGGTTGAGAACCACTTATACAGGTGGTATTTATAGATACATTCGACGCTCGTTATAACGACCCACTACGTTCCACGGAAAATGGATGTTATATTGGGAGATCATTGATGAAATTTAGAGAAAAAAGAATTCATTCTGTTGCAATATTGCAATAAAAATGTGTAAAAAGAAAAAAAAGTTCAATTTTTTTTTAATGCATAGTACAGTACAGCACAGTATGTACATTCCACTAACGAAAATTCTAAGTTGCGGCCAAAAATTTATTTTTTACTCTACATGCAGCAAAATAAGTTAACTTGCATGTACTATATTCTCCCATGGAAGAAATCAAGTAAAATTCTGCAAATTATATTTAAAATTAGATTTTTTTTTTTTTTAATTTAGTCACGTGAGCCACCATATTAGAAAATAAAACAGAATGGTAAGCAAAGTTTCCAATGATGGCTCCAGCTAACCATCGGGTTTTCCATATCTTTAAACCATCTGTTTCATACTTGTTCTTCTCCAGTCATCAAATGACAAGGTCAAACCCACTGAATGACAGATTTTGTGCATTTCTTTGGAAAAGGAAAAAAACCAAAAAAAAAAAAAAGAAAAATGTTAGGGCAAGTAAGTTCGGTCATTGCAATGGAAATGAATGCTATTTGCCGGTCGTTATATTGGATATAAATAACATGGTGGAAATATGGAAATATTTGGAACCTGTCGTACGGATCTTTGCAATGGAATGTTCGTTATAGCTGGCGGTTGTTATAACGATCGTCGACTGTATAAGTAGTATTTATAGGGAAGAGTACAAAAGAAAAAATCAGAAAATAGGCAATTGCCCCATAAAAAAAGTCCTTGCCACAGAACAACTACAAGGCAAAGCCAATTTAGTGTTTCAAGCAAGCATCTTCATTGGCACATCAACTAGATGGCTCATCCATTAAATACTGGATAGCTGGTCAGGCGAATTCACGAAAGATGCAAATAAAGTAAATTCATTACAAAAAAAATATAGGACACGACAAGAAAATAAATATTATAGCACCATCGAAATATACAAAAAGCGACCTGTTGATATGTTTAGTAAAACAGCCGATAGGTGGCACTGACGTACACAAGTCAAAGAAAAGAAACGCAAAAAACGAACAGAATGTCCCCAAATCGTTTATTACAGCAGTGTGTTCCACATGACCACCACCACTACATGGGGATAACACATTGCAGGCGAATTACAAATCCAGCAACGGCAGAGTGCAGCAGGTCCACATACACGGTTTGCAACGGTGAGCTGATTGTGGATTAGGAGCGCGCGCGCGCAAGTTATTATAACCGTCTCATTTCCATATTTCCACCGAAGTCGCTCGTACCAGTGCCACCTATCGGGGCTATTTTATTTCCTGTTTTAAAAAAATTTCCGTGACCTAGCGATGCTAACCCTGCAAACCATTTGTGATTTCGGTTATTTTTCCGGTTTGTAGGTACACACACTTACACCTCCGGCACAGCTCACTAGGTAGTAAATTACCCATAGATGGTGATAGACCTGAGTTGTGCTCGGTTTCAAGCACGACTCGGTTTCGAGGAGTGTCGATCAGTAGAAATGTGTACAAGCTGCATGTGCGGTTAAGTAGTAGTGTCGATCAGTATCGCCCGAGTGGCGTGTTGGTAAAATGATCGTCTACCACAGTGAAGGTTTCCCAGGTTCGAACAGGGGGGAAAATGTAGATACAACAAGTATCTTCCTAAACGACCTTGAGGTGACCCACGTCGAAAAATCGCACCTTCATTTCCAAGGGCGTAGCGGGGGGGCCCCCCCCCAACCCGGAATGTGAGAAAATGACCGAAAAAAGGTTAAAAGATGGCCAAATCCATTGTTTTGTCAGTTTGGGTCCCCCCCCCCAAAATGAAAGTGGTCCCCCCCCCCGAACGAAATTTCTGGCTACGCCCCTGTTCATTTCCAACCCGATTCGTTAACGGCAGTAAATTGATTATAGCAATATGGCTGGAGTTGATGTGTTGTGAAGTAGTTGTCAGTCGGGGACAACTCCAGGTTGTGATGTCCATGGAAGTTTTCCCGTAGTATAGAGTTGTGAATAAGTGGAATAGTTTACCCCCAAAATCGCCAATCATTATAAAAAGTATAAATAAAATTGCCAATTGTTTCTGTGGTATCACCGAAAAATCGCCAACCACGATGACAAAGGTAAGTAAAGTTGCCAATAATTAATCACCAATTATGGGAAATCAAGCTAAGGGAAAAATAGAGGAAAAAATCCCTCTTCATTGTACTGCTGAAATATGCAAAATAATTTTATTGCCATTTTTGACCCCTTCCCCCCCCCCACCTTGTCAGCAAAATTCGTCATCACTGCCCGCACGTCTTAAAGCATAACGGTGGGATCAAAAACGTTCGCAGGAGGGGGGGGCATAGAGGGCTCGTGTGCCCCCTCCCAGACGAAAAAATAATCGGTAAAATATGTGGTAAACCCTTGACCCGCAGTCCAAATGTGGTCCTGAAGATTATCTGACGTGGCTTACCCCCACAAACCTAATTTTGTAAAAATGAACTTAGCGGCACATTTACAAATCGCTTAAATGACCTGTGGCACAACTCCAGAGCAATAAGTATTAAGTTGCCCGTGGCACATTTTCAGATCACTGAAGTAGGCCTCAAAGACTACTCTCATATTCAAAGATCACCTAAGTAACCCGCGACACAGTTACAGAACACTTGAACGATCCGTGGCACATTTAGAGATCCCTTGAGTGCCATGTGGCACAGTTTTAGAGCACTTAAGCGGTCCCCAGTGCGGTTCTACATCACTAAAGTTACCCACGGAACATTCCCAGACTACTTAAGTGATCCGTGGCATAATTACGAATCACTTGAGTGATGCGTGGCACAGTTCCAGAGCACTTGAGCGGCCCGGAAACATTTTCAGAGCACTTGAAGGATCTGCGAAACATTTATAGATCATTAAAGTGGCTCTGTAGGGGACTTATCAATAGGTAGAATGTTAGTTTAGGTGCCCAATAATTATCGAAAGGTTTTTTTTTCCGTTTTTGGGGTCACCGAATAAGATGCCATTAAGAATATTTCATATCTTCATACAGGGCGGTTGATGACGTAAGCATCATCCAACCCCCCACCCTCTCCCCCCTTGTCATCTAAAGTTAGCAAATCAGAAACCCCCCCCCCCATCGATGCTGACGTAATAATTGAATGACCCCTTATACAATATTGTGTGTGTGTGTGTTGAATGTGACATAGGTAATGTTTGAAATGGTACAAAAAAAACTAGTGATAGTGGGAGAGTCAACAACGAATACGGAAACAAAAGGTAACCAACAGTCGTAGATAAAGAGGGTGGATTTATTTTGGATTGATTCGAGCTTGTCCCTATTACTAGAGGTGTAGAGGCAGGTCCAGAACTGGGTGGGGGGGGGAAGCAACTGCCCCGTCCGGCAAATTAGGGGGCTTCAGTTTTAGATGCGAACAAAGAGCACCGTTATAGAACTATCGAATTTTAAGTTTGTGGGGGCGGCTGAATAATGTTTGCCCCGGGCCGCAAAAAATCCTAGTTCCGGCCCTGTGTAGGGGGGGTCCCAGATTTCAGCTGCGTAAGAAAGTACGGAAGAGATATAAGTTTGGTAGAGAGTAGTCTGATATCTTCCGAGGTGAAAGTGTTTCAGGTTGAAGTGTGGGGAAGAAAAGTTTTTTTGTTGAGGCATTTTTCTGTAAGACGTGATCAACATGTTTGTTCCAATGTAGGTCAGCTGAGATCATGACGCCGAGGTATTTAATTTGGGAAACTTGGTATAAGGTTAAACTTGGTATAAGGTTAAATTACTGATCGAGTATAAGAGAACTCAAGAGGAATTAACTTACGGGTAACTCTCACGAGAACTATAATGCTTTTAAAATATGAAAATATGCCTTAAATTCTGGAAAGCAACCATAAGTATTCTTTATAGGCATTGTATAATATTTTATTATGTTTGTTATTACATGTTTGTTGTTATATTATATTGTTTATAATTTTTGTGAATTGTATTTTTAATTGGGTTGCTGTTTTTTTTTAAATATATGACATCCATATTTTTATGGACATCTTTTTTTCAGCTACCTCGTTGGGTATTTTGCCTGTTGTGGCGTTGTATTTGCATTTTGTAAACCATGAAAAAAATCTTAAAATTACTGAAAATCATGGAAAGATTATCTTCCGTGTAAAATTAGTGAAATATGCAATGTCATAGAAATCCTAGCCCTAATTATTAGTACAGTATTTCGTGATAATTTCTTTTATTTTGGGTTGCTATATTGCTGATATATTTGAAATTTATATTTCTTTCCTTTTTGGCCTATGTATTTGAATAAAAGACTAGATTTTTCTACTCGCATGTATATGCACTATCATTCAAAAAATAATTTTTAACTAATGAATTTTTGAAAAAATTTATTTCTCTTACAACATCTCGGAAGAGAATCTACATATGATATGCATTAAGAAATGCATACATAATCCATGGATAATAAGCAGAAAACCATTCTTTAATGAATTTTTGAACCGAAAATAATTTTCCAAAACTTCTAAACAATATTTTTAGAACCTTAAATTTTCTTTTCCCCTCCTAGAGCTGGTTACGAAACCCTTTCAACATGGCCACCAACTAGCGTATTCAAGCAAGTCATTAAGATATAATTGAACAGAAAACAAAGTCATATTTCAGGAGGAAAAAATCCTTGTGGGGATACAGGACAAAGAAACAAAAGTTTCTTACAGAAAGTTTCATGGTCAAGAAACAAAAACAAGGACTAAATTTACGGGAATAACTCCGTGAAATATGGTTAGATAGATCCTTTTCTTCTTCTCGTCGGCCTTTCTTCAAATATGAACGAAACACCTTTTAGATCACCAACGCGTTTTCCTTCAGACTCGTAAATTTTGAGGAATACTTGTGTCATGACCCTTTTTCAACACAACCGCGGAATACGTGTACACCAATATGTACAGTTTTCTGGAGTCTCCGTTTTATCAAGGATATGTAGGTAGGGAGGGAAAAAAATGGTATATCCTTAAGGGATGCGTAAAAAAAATCGGACTTGGCCTGGAAGTATTTACCTCAGGGGGATTAAGGAACAGTGTTTATCGTTGTAGAAACCATTTATAACAGTGCTTGTTGTGTTGTTGGCCCCTTTTTCTGTGTTTTTTTTCCTGCTTCTTTTATATAAACTTTTTCACCTTTTAAACTTATCGTTGGAACCCAGGCACCTCTACGAAGAAATAAAAAAAATTGTAAAAAAAATTCGAAGTACATATTTCTATGAAAAAATATTTAGGTAAACTTTGACTTCTTGTTTTCTTCTCTCCTGCGCTGCCTCGGGCTTTTCTTTTGCATTAAGGCATAGGTTATGACAATAATATTGTTTTCACTAAAAAAAAAAAATTGAGATAAAAGTAGGAAAAGTAAAGAAATGAATAAAGAAAGTTCGTGGAATCGTAAGAAAATATTGAGACAACAGGAATGAAAAAGGAATGAAATGCCTAATTATCTGCGTCTGGAGTTCGGGGGAGAAACTTGACGCTCAGGCGTAAGTTACATTAATAAAAGCTGTCTTCACGAATTTGCTTTTTTTTTTTTTTTATTGTTTGCTGCTTGAGCTAGAGATGTAAGTCAGGGGTCTTCAATGGGCCCGTGGGACAAATGTGGCCCTCGGAGCTCTTCGCCTGCTCTCGTGGCCTACCGACTATTTTAAGGGAATATGTGAAAATAAGCTAAAGGACGAAACTGGAATGTATGATTAAATTTGTAAAAGGATTGACCGAATCATCCTTGATTTCGGAATCAGAGTGACAGAAAGAAATCATTTCTGGGTCAGTGACAGAAAGAAATAGTTTTTCGAAATCGGTATAAAGAATAATTTCAGAATCAGTGAAAGAATAATTTCAGAGAAAGAATAATTTCAGAATTATTTCAGAATCAGTGGAAGAATAATTTCAGAGAAAGAATAATTTCAGAATTATTTCAGAATCAGTGAAAGAATAATTTTAGAATCAGTGAAGAATAATTTCAGAATCAGTGAAGAATAATTTCAGAATCAGTGAAGAATAATTTCAGAATCAGTGAAAGAATAATTTCATTTCAGAATTATTTCAGAATCAGTGAAAGAATAATTTCATTTCAGAATTATTTCAGAATCAGTGAAAGAATAATTTCATTTCAGAATTATTTCAGAATCAGTGAAAGAATAATTTCATTTCAGAATTATTTCAGAATCAGTGAAAGAATAATTTCATTTCAGAATTATTTCAGAATCAGTGAAAGAATAATTTCATTTCAGAATTATTTCAGAATCAGTGAAAGAATAATTTCAGAATTATTTCAGAATCAGTGAAAGAATAATTTTAGAATCAGTGAAGAATAATTTCAGAATCAGTGAAGAATAATTTCAGAATCAGTGAAGAATAATTTCAGAATCAGTGAAGAATAATTTCAGAATCAGTGAAGAATAATTTCAGAATCAGTGAAGAATAATTTCAGAATTATTTCAGAATAATTTCAGAATCAGTGAAGAATAATTTCAGAATTATTTCAGAATCAGTGAAGAATAATTTCAGAATTATTTCAGAATCAGTGAAGAATAATTTCAGAATTATTTCAGAATCAGTGAAGAATAATTTCAGAATCAGTGAAGAATAATTTCAGAATCAGTGAAGAATAATTTCAGAATCAGTGAAGAATAATTTCAGAATCAGTGAAGAATAATTTCAGAATCAGTGAAGAATAATTTCAGAATTATTTCAGAATCAGTGAAAGAATAATTTTAGAATCAGTGAAAGAAATGGCTTCAGAGCCAGTGAAAGGAATAAAGGGCATCTTTCCTGAACTTGCGGGCTCTAGTTATGACAATAACATTGTTTTCACTCCAAAAAAAAAATGAGATAAAAAATGGGTTTAGAAAAATGAAGAATTGAATGAAGAAAGTTCGGGGAATCGTAACAAAATATTGAGACAAGCGGAAAGAAAAGGAGTGAAATGACTAATTATGTGCGTCTGGGATCCTGGGCTAACCTTGACGGTCAGGCACAAGTTACATTAATAAAAGCTGTCTTCAAGAATTTGATCTTTTTATTGTTGTTGCTGCTTGAGCTAGGGATGTAAGTATTTTATAATAATAATAATAATGATTATAACTCGAGTGGAAATAATTACTGAATTCTTAGAAACTGGAATGTATTATGGAAGGACGTCGAACACAGTGTTCTTCAACAGCTGGTCTGACGCAATTTTCCACCAAACACTTCGCCCAATTCATGTGACCACTACGTAATTTTAAAATTTAATTAAATGTAGCGTCTCTCTATATTGGTTTTCATTTCTGTCTCAGCGGGCTGCAGGTCTGTGTAAATGGTTTCATTCATTTATTTTTTGCTAGTCCGCAAATTATTTCTCCTACCTATTTTTCTGTTGATTAATTTTTGCTAGTCCGCAGATATTTCCTCCATTTTTTTTTTTTTTTTTTGCGATCCGAAAATTATATCTCCATATTAATAATTTTCTGAAGGTCCGCAAATTATTTTTCTCTTTTCTTTTCCTCTTGATTATTACATATATATTATTTTTTTTTGCTAGTCCTCAAGTATTTTTTCTCTCTCATGTTTCTTTTTTTCTGCTAGTCCAAAAATTATTTTGATCTTCAGCAAATTATTTCTTTTTATGTATTTTTGGACGGGTCCGCGCAAATTATTTTCCCTATTTTTTTTTTGCTGATTATACTTTGTTAGTCCGTAAATATTTTCTCCCATTTATTTGTTTTTTGTCGGTCCAAAAATTACTTCTCTCATTTATTTATTTTTTGCTCGCCAGCTAATTATGTCTCTAATTTAATAATTATTCACCTGTCCGCAAATAATTTGTCGTGCTTAGCTTTTGTTTTGAATGCTTTTTTTTGCTATTCGTCAAATATTTTCTCCCATTTTCTTGTATCTTGCCAGTCTCAAAATTATCTCTCTCATTAGTTTAATTTTTTCTGATCCGCAAGTTATTTTTTATTGAACGTGATTGAATTAAGAAATTGGGTGAGCAGATAAGCGAATGATGGAGTAAGTGAGTGAAGCACTCATGTGGTCACTCACTAATCGCTAACTCACTCACTCGCGCACTTATTCGTCAGCTCATTCGCCAACTCATTCAGTCATTCATTCACTGATGACGAACGGTTGTCGATGAATTTTCCCAAAAATGATTACACCGTCGGTGGATTTCCTGTAAATCCCTTACAAATAAAATTATAGACAAATTATTGTGACTCGGGAAAAATCAAATTCTTGCCGCTCCAGAGATGATTCTTGCCTTAGAAGACGTTGCAGATAGTTATCCACCATTCGACAGGAATTTTAATCGTTGTGTCTTCCACATGTCTCGCTCGAGAAGAGGGAGGAGAGAAAACTTCCAGGAATGGCATCAATTTCTCATTTTAAAAGCTCCAGTAAAACTAGATTCTCGGAAAACCGTCTTTCTTTGGGAGGAAAATTAATTAGACGGATATTAATTTCCCATTAATCAGAAGTTTGTAATTAATGACACCACAAAAGCCTTCGACACAACAGTTTTGGTCGCACGTGGCCCGTAAAACCCGATAAGTTGTGTTGTTCGAGAAGTGGCTGCTGGTTATTAATGTCTTTGATATCATGTTCGACTTGGACGCAAACGCGAAGCTGACATTCACTACCAGATTCGACAATGTTATATGTTTATTGGGTAATAAGAGAGATCTCGCTATGCTCTGGAGTACTTCGGTGAAAATGACTCTTGGAATTTGCCTACTAATTGCATTGAGAAACGAATCTCTCTCCGACATTATTTCGATCTGAAGGCAGTTTGGATGATTCTAGAAATAAAAAATGTAGTTACAGAAATTATCAATAGGTGACATTGCTGAGGAAAAAGCCAACAGGTAAATATACAATGGGAAATACGGTCGGGACATACTTCCTATGGGAAAAAGTATTCAAATGTGGCGTATATACCAAATGGGACCCGACTTGAACGATAGGCTACTTTAAAATTTCGTCAGAGCAGGGCAAGTGCCCCAAATGGGCAAAAAAATTGTCGGGCAACAATGGTTTTTGGGCCTCAACAATCACTTTCCGAACGTTTACTTTGGTTACCGTGGTTCCCTAGCAATGCGTTTCAGACGTGTGTATGCCTTTACAACGGTTTGTCGCTTCTTTAATTGTGTTAGTATATGCATATGTATAATAGTTTATGCCTTTATAATGGTTTGCCACTTTTTCAATCCTCCCAGCTTTTTGAATAGACGTCACAATCATCATCAGCATCAGTTTGAGGGTCAGGCTGGAAAAAAAGGCTTCCATAGAAATCAGTGTTAAAATTGCCGATTTTACTGTAGCAATGCGGAAATTTGGTGGGGTTTTCCGTTCCATCAATAATTTTAAAAATTGTATTGAATTCTCAATTTTTGAAATATTGAGTTCGCTTAGAGATATATGAAGCCCAGGAGATTAAATATGAAGTAATTAGCCAAACCTATACTTTTGAGTTGGATATTCGAGCAATATCATTGATTTCATTTATATCTTCTCAAGTATGAAAATTAATGTCTCCATATTGTCTCTTTCGATATTTATTTGCATAAATTCATGTGGGTTAGGATATTTTAAAATTAGTTATGAGCCCGTGAAAAGTGCATCGAAAAAATTCCACAGCTTTAACTAAGCATTCTTTGAAGCTGGAACAGGTAGATGGATAACTTGAAGCTGAGGGGGGCGGGGGTTATCGAAATACCTAGCGCCCCTTAAAAAAAGAAAAATATATATTTATTTCTACGTTTCTGTAAATCTAGAATTGTTTATTTCATGAATCGCGCAGGAAGTCGCCATATTGGTTAACTTGGGCATGGTTTGCATGTCCCTCAAGAAAAAGAGAGGGAGATATCACGTGATCCAAAAAAAGCCTCATCGAAGAAAACCCGGGCAACGCCGGGTAATATAATATAGCTAGTAGTTAATAAAAATGTTAACTTTTTATATGGACACCCTGTGTTCAAGCACTCAGTTACAAAGTTGTTGCCCTGTGTCTCCTGATGCCAAAAAAAAAAAATCCCACTTTCCTAAGTGCAATATTCGCTGGCATATTCTAATTTGAAAAACGGGGGAAAGTTGGTAAAAAAAAAAACAGCATGGGCCAAGGCTGGAATCTCTGTAGTCAAATGATGAACTTTGAAGAGTTAAATGCGGGTAAAACGATTTGTACACATTTAATGCTGTTTTTTTCGCCAACTTTACTCCGTTTTCCGAATTCGAATATCTCAGTGATTATTGCACTTAAAAATGTGAAGTTTTTTATTTGGCATCAGGAGAGACTAGGCAACAATTTTTTAGTTGGGTTTTTGTGCTCACGGGGACGGTGTAAAAAGTTAATTTTTTTATTATATACAAAACAAACAAACAAATAACACAATATACAATAATATTACAAATATATATTATAAACAAATATATATATTATATTACAATATTAATATATTATATAAAATATATTATATTACAAATATATATATTATATTACAATATTAATATATTAATATATTATATAAAATATATTATATTACAAATATAATATATTAACAAATATACAATAATTTGTATATTTATATAACAAATATACAAAACCCCTTGCAGCACGAATGACATATCTGATTACTACACGTTATTTGGAAACTTTTTCCAACTGAAAGTA
This sequence comes from Pholcus phalangioides, assembly GCF_987345545.1. Lineage (NCBI taxonomy): Eukaryota > Metazoa > Arthropoda > Arachnida > Araneae > Pholcidae > Pholcus > Pholcus phalangioides. The sequence goes on from NW_028301628.1 coordinate 28,251,997, forward strand.
TGCCTCTAAGATCAACGGTTCGCCAGTAAAATGGCATACGCTCTGTTACTTATTCATCCTGCATATTTGTGTTTATTTCAACCCCGATATAACGATTTCCCTCGATTTAACATATAAAAATTTCGATTTTAACTGATTCATTAAATCGGGGTTCAACTGTATATAACTGCGGGGCGCGGTAGCCCGGTCGATAAGATGCTCGCCTGAAGTACCAAAGGATGTTTAGAGGTGTCGAGGTTTCGATACCCGATTCGTCGTTGTCAGAAAACTTTCCTGACACAGGGGTACAACAAAAACGCCGACGTGACCGCAGCAAAAAATTGCTACCGCAGGGAGCCCCCCCCCCCCCATCGAAGGGTTAGCGTACCAACCCCTCGACGAGTGTAAAAAAAACAAGCCTGCCGTTCAGAATCGGCAATAAATTGCAGGTCCCGGTCTAATTAGCCCTCGTGTGCAGAAAATGACCGTGGTGCGACAAAAATGATCAAATATTCTGTATATAACTGCACTGTAATTCGAATACTCCTTTGTACTTCGGGTACATGGAACTATAATTCGAATACTGTTCACGAAAAATTCAAATACCTTACACAAAATTCCGAATACAGTACTTTGCACTAATAATTTGATAAACAAGAGGATGTTTCAAATTTATATATTTAGCTACCACCAAATTAAGTAGTTACTAGTTATAATTATCTAACAATTATAATTGTTAGATGATTAATTTAATTAGTTTATTATTCCACTATGATTAATTTACTCAGAACAGTAAAAGCTCACACATTTTTCAATGAATCGATTAACCGTAATGAACTTGTGTTCCTGAGACTTATTGATATATGATCATAATTCATTAATAATTAACTGATCGTATGTTATCACGTTCTGTTTTTTTTTTGTTGTTTAAGACGTGTACTATCGGAGTACTAGGACCCCTTCATATATCGATACGTAGGGGTTTACGGGGTCTTCCATCAACTGCAGGGAACGGCTACAGCTCTGACACAATAGCGATTATCTTTATATTGATTCACACAAGAAACAAATCATATCTGCAAAGTCATAATGCGATTCTTTTTCCCCTCAAAATTTGAGAGAAAAATCTATGTCATATAAATTAGTTAGCGATTAATAATAACGATAATTAATTCTTGCAAAAACTCCGTTGAATTTAGTATTCTCAAAGTTGGGGGCCATTCGTTTTATAGTGGATATGGTCCAAACCATAGGCAGAGATAGACTTGGAAGTCTGGGAGGGCAAGATGATGATGATGTTGATTCATCTATACATATATACATTAGATCAGTCGACTTCACCTTTGATGCCTGGGGGGGGGGCAATGCCACCCACGCCCCCCCCCGTATCTCCGCCTATGGTCCAAACTAAATTGTGGTTAATTCCATCCATCGCATTTATCGTGGTTCATCATCAAGCGCCAGGGCCGTCATTTCAACTTTTTCAGGGGGGGGGGGGGCAAATTACATGTACTAAAGGTACGCATATATATTTGTATGTATATATAAAATGTATATATACCATTTGTAGTGTATTTTTAAAAGCCAGCGCTTGAGACCAAAATAAAGCATTTTTATGCTTTTTCAAAAAATTCTGATTATTCACATACACTGCCAAACGGGACCGTCCTAACAGCACCTTGAAAAAAACCATAGACTAATTCAAGGGGAGGGCGATAGAGGCTATTCTGGCCTCGTTCATTGAAAAAAACTTAGTCATAAGCGGGAGGGTGGAGTTGGACATTCGTCGCCCGCCCATCACTGTGATACTTTCGGTAATTCATACCCTTCCTCGTTCGGGGAGAATGTAACAGCTCGTGAGGCAGTAGTATTTCAAGGCCCTCCTCCCAACTTAGCTGAAAGTACCAACTAACCCGAGTAGAGTGCAGTGGTAAGATGCTCGTCTCTACCATTATGAAGGTTCGATACGCGGGGTCGATCTTGCAGAAAGAACATATATAAAAAGTTATTTTACCTACCGAGCCTGATGTGGCCATCGATAGATCATAGATGGCACCTTCATTTCCAACCCACCTCGATCGGTAGTAAATTGCTGTATGGCGATATGAAAGTCGTATGTATGTGGTAAAGTTTATCCCACCAATTTACATACTTCCTCTCGAAAAACCTACCCCCCCCCCATCACATTATTACGAGGCCCTTTGTGCGATTATAACCTGCGGGCTGTGTCCATGCGTAGGGAAGAGAGCAGGCTGTTCTTGATTTTTCTATTTTTTTCCTATAATATTCATAGCAAATGTGAATGACGCTGTAGATAGCGGTACTCCTTGGCTACAAATCAGTGATGAAAATATCGCTTAAAACTGTGTATGCTCAATTAGTTGAAAATTTTTCCAACTGCCAACTTGCATCACATCTGGGTAAGTTTGCTTGGCACAACCGCGGGGAATAAGGTGGCATAGCATAATGATTAATATAGGTCTGAGAAATAAACGTAAGTTAGTAACTACAAAACTTTATTTCAATGCAAAATTCAAAAAAAAAAACTGTGGTGTGCATATATTAATTATTTATACTCAATATTTTGAAGTAGAAAATTAATGTAAAAAGAAATTTCACAAAAACCAAAAAATAAGGAAGTCATCTATCAAAGCTTCGTGTCCACCAAGAAAGTAAGTCGATCGCTCATTGAACTGGTGGTTATAATTCTTTTTGCACAATTTTGCTGCAATAATACCAAATTGATAAGTTGACACGACTTGTGCTCTGTGTTAACATGCCCCTCAGCTGGAATGTCAACTTGTCCAAATGTCTCAACATATTCATGGGCTTCACGGAATAAAAAAACTTTGTGGAAAAAAAACACTTTCCTGGTAGGAAATCAGGAAACTTGCTGTTCTTCCTCTCTGGGAACTCCCATCACACCGAAACTACAATGGATGGTGCAACACCCTCAAGTGAACTCAGTGCTGACTGCGGTAGAAAAGGGAAGCTATATGTCAACTTACCCCTTGTACCAACTGTAGCCCCATTCTCTCTACACTATGAATTCCCACAGAAATCAAATTAATAAGTAGAAAGGCTCTCGCTCTTGAATACGGAAAGGGCCCTTGAATGGTTAACGAGCCCGCTGATTAAAATGGAAAAAAACATGAGAAGAAAAAATACAACAAAGGAAGCCATTGGCAAAAAAGGTTAAAAACTTCACCTTTACACACTGCACTTTTAACTGGAAATAACATTCAGACCATAATTCTAGACGTGTGTGGAAATTTAATGACAATTTTTTTTTATTTTTGAAAAAAATATCAAACATGCATTTTCACAATAACAATATAATAAAACAATGATTTTCACAACAGTAACAATATATTTACATTACAACAAACTAAATCTTGCAAATTTCTGATGGTCAGTTTTCAATCGATCGTCATGTATACAATTAGTAATGCAATTTCCAATAAATACCGGGTTTATAAGTCCATTTAGAAACATCGCAGCTAGAAGCATTAAGCCGAGCAGAATTTTTATTCAAGAACTAAAGAAACACTAATATTTCCATAATTTTACGTTACTGATTAAACATAGGACATTGTTCTGGAATAAAAAAATTAATCACTATTTAACTGAATGAAAAATAAATACAGCAGAACCTCATTAAAACGGACGCCACTTATAACGGACAATTAAAAAAGTTACAGAAATAACCATAATTATTACCACAATTTACATTGAGCACTCCTATTTGAGCTTGAGGCGACCACCAATAGATGGCAGGCACCGTCATTTCCAACCCAACTCGTTAATGACAGTACATTGCATTATAGCGATATGGCCGGAATTGGTGTTTGGTGAAGTAGCCAGAAAAATTAAGATAAATGCAGTTTATACGCACATATCATTTTCAATTCAATATTGAAGATTGTTTTTTATTTGATTCATAATAAAGACTTTTTATAAAACTAATTATTGTACTTTCATTGACGTACACCACGTTGCATTATACCACTGAGAAGAATTGCTATAAACTGGACTTTCATTAAACCTGTCAACCTTCTCAGCCCATGTTAGTCAGTTATAATGAGGTCCTACTGTATTTACAAAAGTGTTCATGAAAATTTGTGAGAATTTGTCAAAGTTAGAATGCCAGGGAGAAAAAAAAGTATTGAATATAGACTATGGCTTCATTACTGGGCATCATTTTTCAGCCAACTTGTTGGGCATTTTCCTTGTTGCAGCTCCTGTATTTGTATCGTACTTGTATTTGATTACTATAATTTGAAACAAATTTTAAAAACTTCAATGAACTAATAGATCTCTAAAACTAACCAAAAAAACATTGATGATTAAATTAATGATTAAAAAGCTTCATCTATGTACAGGGAGATCATATTTTAAATACTTTCACTGAAAAATTATCAAATTTGAAACTTATAGTTATTGTAATAGTGTTTTTAGTCATTTAATACATGCATTCCTATAACAGATATGTAAACCAAAGAGTACCGTGTAATTTTCTGCTAAAATAATTTGATATCTATAACACATTTATTACAAAAAAAATTTGAATATAGTATACACATTATACATACATGAGCAATTGTTACACAATTTGAAAGCATTTTGATGCAACAATACTGTAAACTCCATATGTACAAATAATTTCAAGTAGATCTCAAAATAAGTTCATTAGTTTGGTATAGAATTGAATTCATCAATATTCATGGGTATTTTGCAATTAAATATAATGACAATTAAATTACGAGACCAAAAAAATTGTACACTAAAAACTTTAAGAGCATGATTAAAATTTAGGAGTTGATCACACATTAATTTGACAATATTCACGTAAGTATCAAAATTGTGGCATTTGTTATGTTTAAACAACCTTTTTTTCTATGCTTATGAACAAAATAAAAAAAATTAATGAAATTTTCATATAAAATTGTGAATTAAAAATCGTCATAGTTCAAATTAAATACCACCATGGAAACTATTTTGAAATCAAGTTTTGGCAGGTTTTACAGTTCAAGGTGCTTTCATTTTTATTCAGAAAGCATTGCATGTAACAGACAAAAGATCTAGTCGAGCAGGAGAATACATTTTTGCTTAATATACTGAGAGCATCGGAAAAGCTCAGTGAGTAGTCTGGTATCTCAATGACAAAATGGGCCGGGTACATGCATATTTCTATCCTGAGACACAATGAAAAGTCCCTTCTGGAATGGAGTATGATTGATCATTAGGATAAACCTGCTGAAGTATCTGAATGTTGTCAGTGTGAGAAATATGGTTGGTTACGATGCAAACCAGCAACAAGTTTTGTTATTACATAAGAAAAATGGTGGACTTACATGGAATGTTTGTGCAAGATTGTGAGCACGTCTAGATCAGCCATTGACAAGCAGAACCTCAGACATGATCAAGCGAGTGGACAGATACTGGCACGATATGAATGACTGACTCCATTTAAAAATTTCAAGGCTGCTGACTCGTTACACTTGCACAAACATCTCATGTGTCTCTACGCTACTTCCTTGATTAATGGCAGAAATTTATGTCCATTGCTCCATTGCACTGACTCTCACACAAATTTTAAATAATCTCAGAAGTTTCTCCCTGACGGCCAGATGTACTTAGCTGATAAGATTTTCGTGGACATCATCAAATGAAAATTGGCTTTTCAGGCTTGAAGCCCCCCCCCCCCCCCCCCCCACTGGTTTGAGTTTTTCTTCAATCCAGCGCTAGTAGTTGCCATCGTCAGAAGCAAATGGTTGTATTGTTAAATCAGATAATTTTGACATATGTACTTCACACTCGATGATGCATCTCAACATACCTTTCAATAGTCATGTGCATACACACAGACACACACATGGCCCTCTGTTGCCATCAAAATATCAGACCATTCACCAAACTTTTTAAGCACACACCTCACACATGGTAACAAACATTAACAAAAACTGATATCTGTGATCTTGTAGATGCAATATCCCACAATTACAATTCTTCTAATTAAGCAAAATAAAAATGGAATGAACAACATAAATAAAACCTCATTGATGCCCTGGAACTCATTTTAATAATGATAAGCTGCTTCACAAATGGTTTTAAAACTCAGAATAGAAATTCCATGGCAGAGTAGGTTAGGGCCGTAACTAGAGGGGGAGCTGGGAGGCAAATGCCCCAGGCAGAAAAATTCAAAGGTCGTTGGTTTTAGGTGAGAACAAAGAAGATCATTACAAAATTATCGAACTTTAAAGCTATGGGGCAGCAAAATAATGTTTGCCCCGGGCGGGAAAAATCCTAGTTACAGCCCTGGATTATATGCATTATATTGACAACAGTCTATCTTTTTTTTTTAGTTTAGACATTTTCTCAAATTTCTAGAAAAATACTGTGAAATTGTTCTGAAATTTCGATTATGTGAACTCTATGCTTGTGCTCACAATTCTTAGTAAAAATTTAGTCAGTGTACATTTAGAGGACCGACAAAAAATTTTGATCAATAATCAACTCTGCATGATAAACTGCAAATAATTTCTAACTTTCACAAAAAATGGTACTAACTTTGCTCCACATTCATGTGCATTTTCGTGAGAATAGCACATATATTTTTGAAGATATAAATGTTTTCTGTAAAAATTCCAATTTTCATCGCAGGTTTTTTGCTTACAACAGATCGGTTGAAAACATGCAAAGTTTTCAACCGATTTTTATGAAATTCACAGAAAATCTGGCACTAAATGAGATACCATGTGTGAAAATTAAGAGTTTTATAATTTCTTATTATTCAATGAGATCTGAGTATTTTTAGTAAAGGATTTCAATCTTGTATGAGCATAAAATATGTACTTTGTTTTTTCGTAATTATGTTGCCAGATTAATATAATGCAACTTGTTTAAAAATTCCAGTTGAATGTCATGAAAATTCAAAAAGATATAAGGAACAGTAATTTAAGTTACTGTCTGAGAGTACCTGGTTGGTAAGGGATTTTTCACAAATTAGTGTATTTCCAATTATTTTATGTTCCTCAATTATTTCAAAAATATGCCCCACAGCTTTATGCAAATGAGTGAAGATGCATATTTGATGCTATATAAGAAAAATGCTTGAAAATAACACACACATATATATGATGTAAAAATTCAGAAACAGAACAAAATAATCAAATGACAGAAAATAATCAAAATAGCAATTTGTGGAAAATCTCTTATCCTTCAGGTATCCGTCAGGTACAAAAATCCTAGTTACGGCCCTGAGTTGCACTATAACCAATTTGGTTTAGAAAAATTTATTTTGAAAAAAACAAAATAAATATTTATTGCACATACGTGATTAAAAATCATTCACAAAAAATATTCATATCTCATTGAATAAAAATGATCAAATTCTTAATTTTTAGGCATGGTATCTCATTAATAGCAGGCAAATTTTCTGTGAATTTCATAAAAATTAGTTGTAAACTATGCATGTTGTAAGCAAAACACATGCAATGAAAACTGGAATTAATTAAATTGTAAAACTGAAATAAACTAGAGATCACTTCATTCAAATTCTTTAACAGGAACAACAATATTCTTTCGCAGATACAGCCAGGCAAATCCAGATACTATCACTGTAGGCATGGTTAATCCTATTGCAAATACTGGCATTGGAAATTCACCCTAAATCAACAAGGAAATAACTGAATATGAATTTTTATAATGGGAGTAAGTATTTGTAAATATTCCATGCAAAGCATGTGAAATATTTAAAAAGTGTTGTAGCAGTATAAAGAGATAAATCTCATTAACACTAGAAGGACAAATGCCCATCAAAATGACCAGAGGTTGATTTTCACTATATACTCCAGATTTTCATAAATTTTATTGTTTTAATGTACATATGGTGTAAATAAGCCATAAAATATGGATTATATGATTTTTTTCAAATAAAATTACATAACTTTATTTTATTTCAAATTCAAAACAATTCTCATAGCATAACTAATCAAAAATATTGATATTCTGAACATTAACATCTATTATTATTTTTAGTCAGTAATTAAGGCAAAAAATCCAAGGCTTTTTTGATACAAAAACTAAATTTGTTGCTTTTTTTTTATCGGGGGGAACCTTAGCGCACTATTCCAATGCCCCAATGTATTGCAAATGCTAATATATCTGAGTTTAGCTCCCTATATTTTTCTGCAGTGCTTTTTATGAACAAAATCTAGAAATACAACAGCTATCTTTCTTACACCATATCTAGAGATTAGGTTCAAATCTATATTTACTAGATCTTCCAATATTTCTTGTAATAAAGAACTTTGCCCCATTTCAATAACATGCATAAGGTTGCTTTTACTTCTTTATCATTGAAGTTAAATAAAAAAAAATGAAATTCAAATTTTATGATTTAAATCAATGATTTTTTTTTTAATCAAGCCGAATTGGCAAACCCTGCTTTATATCAGAAGGATTTTAACCTGAATGGAAAAATAGGCTTTGTATCTTTTAAAAACAGTCTTTTGACACTATTCATATTTTTAATAGTCACTCCTTCCTTTCTTACCTTCCTTCATGCATAGAATAAGGTTGAATAGATTAAAGATAACTCACCTCTTGTAAGCACTTATAACCAAAGTGCCCAGGCAAACAAATACACTGAGCAGACCCTGGACCTTCATGAATGCACTGGCCATTTAAAGTACAGGAAACTGGAAATATTTCAAAATATAAATATAGGTATTTTATCACATGTTCAACATAATTTTTTTATGTGCAGAAAAAAAGGGCAGGACTCTGAAAATATAACCTATTGTTCACAACTAAATCTCAACATTATAGTTATGTGCTTAGTGGGGTTTTTTTATAGCAGCTATACAATAACACAAGTACAGTAGAGCTTTGATGATCCAATCCTCAATTAACAGAGTTTTGAGTTCTCTGAAGAATTTTTCATAAACTCATTTTGAAAATTAGGTGCAGCAAAAGAACATGCTACATGCCTAGATTTCTCTGCAAATTCGTTCACAGAATGGTGCTGCGTGTGAGAGAGCATCATGGATTGTAGAGGTTAGAGCAGTGTTTTCGAAAATGGATCATATTTGCCCTTTGGGGAAGCAATCAAAGAGATCTTGAGAAGAAATCAAGAGATCGAAGGATGTGAAAGCTACATTAACATATAGGATCTTATGGGTTTGGGGCAGAACAGAAATTTATTTTTTCCAAAAAAAAGTCAATCAAAAAAATGAGTTGAGAACACTCTTGACTAGACAAACATCTTAAACTCGCAAGCATCACTATGCTCCCCGAAGCATTTAAAGGCACTGATAATGAGAGAAGACATCGAAAGATTGTTTTTTGAAATATTGTATGCAATCTTCAAAACATTGTAAACTGTAAATATGTTACAGTATTTCATGTAACACTACACTATGTTCATTTGATCATTTCATTGAACAGCAATAATTTTTTTTTTTTTTTTTTTTTTTTTTTTTGTAAATGTTCTGGCCATTCATAATTTTGTTCATTTCATTTGATGACAAAATTCTGTAAAGTTCAAATTATCCAAGTTAGCTCCAGTCCACATTAGCTTTGATAATTTGGGTCCTACTGTATTTTTACAATAAAGGGTTTTGCCAAAATATAATGGTCTATGTTACTTTTTTTTTTTTAATCAGTTTTTTGACTGAATATTGCTCCATATAGCTTCCTTGAGTTAGTTCCTGCAAAAACTCCTCATATTCCATTGCTATGTAATTTTCAACAGCTACAATAAACAGGTTCTATAATTGGAGCAGTGGTTTATGTTGTCATTGCGTCTCAGTTGCCTTCCCAGATGAAGAAAAAAAAGGTCTATGTTACTCTCAGGCAGGAAAAAAAAAAATCTTTTTCACCAATTACTTTAATCGTGTCTCCTGTAAAGTTTGAAAAACAACATAGACCATTATTCATCCAAAGCCTTTAAATGTAGATTTATTGTAATTTCACTGCATGTAATCTGAAGGTGCAAATTTTGCTATTTCAGAAAAAAAAAATGCAATCTATAATTCTGTATTAAAATTTCATTCATCAAATCATGAGATGCAAAAGGGAGGCTATTGGGTGCCAATTTTGTTTCAGAAAAAATGTTGATTATTATTAATTAATAATGATTAATAATTATTAATTAATAATAATCAAGATACCTTTAATAGTATTTCAACCACTCAGGAGTAAAAAAAAAGTGCGGATAATTTATGGTGGTATATGATTTCAAGTAAGAAAAATTAATGTGGTTTCATTTATGACATATAATTTCCAGGAAATCACACTACTGAACTGAAATTAAATTACCCATCATTGAATACAATTATATATAAAATTTAAGACACACCATTCAAATAATCACAAGGACTCATTTCTATATAACACTCATTGTAGTCAGTTGCGTTTTTCTCTCCGTCCCAGGCATCTGTACCACCGGGACATTCCACATCAGGAGGCAAATACCTGAAAATTCAGATTGCACACAGCTCAGAACATGCTAATTTTTATACTAATGCTAATAATTACACAGTACTTATAACAATGGTACCTAACAGTTGCTCAGCAGTGTACTTCAGGCATTATATGAATTATGCAGTGGGTCTTGTTTGACTAATGTGCAGTCATGTGGACATGATATTGAACTCTCTTTGTGAGGATCTAGGCGCAATCCCTTTTGATTGCACAATGGGAGTCAGCTGAAAATGGTTTTCTGCGGTTTTATGGCTTTGAATGGCAAAAGTGAGCTGGTCTTCCATTTGAAAAAGCCTCTCTGTCGAAAGCAGACAGATCTTCAACAAGATGCTTACAAGTACAAACATAAAGGCCACAACAGGTAAACCATCCAATGAAGTTGCTAAAAAAAAAATGCCCATAAAAAATATGGACGTCAAATATAACCACTACTAAACCGTACATGCATCTTGTCAACGTTCTTCTGCGGAATTTCTATCGAATTCATGTTGGAATGTGCATGCACGTGTAGTGAACCTAAAGTGAAGTTTGTTACTGTGTACTGTTTGTTAGGTGTAGTGCTGCCATCTGACATCAAATTTTTCAACTATGAATGAAATGCAATGATTGAATAAATGTACCGTTGAAGGCCTGTTGGTCTGTGGCAAGATTTTCTAAAGAGGAGATAGTCTCACATTTGCACCTCAAAGTTGGGATGACTAATATAACCAAAATACAGAAACCCAATATAAAAGCATATATCACGAAATAAATAATTAATACTACATAATGCACTGCCCATAAAAAAAGATAATCACTGTCTCTTATCTAAGTATGGATAGCTTCTCGATTAACCCCATGTCTATCATACTTCTTTTTGAACATAACAATTGGGTTAGAATTCTTGACCCCTGGAAATAACCTATTCCATTTCACTAAAAACCTTTACAAAAGTAACACTCCCTGCGACACTACAATCTGGAGTTATTCCTTACTGCTGCTTCACTTTAAACATTATAAGTTCATAAATTTTAAAGGATTATTTACGATGCATATACAGTTAAGTAGCTGTAGTAATGGTTCGAGGTGAATGTCCTAAAATTATAAAAAAATGTGCATCACAACCAAAAACCACAAAAAAAAATTGCAAAATATGTGGGAAGAGAAAATGGTGTCATCAATTTATGCGGCGAATTGCATGCAATGCCCCCCCCCCCACAACTTTAGTTACCCAATCTCACCCCAATTGAGCATTTGTGGGACGAGGTTAAAAGATCTGAAACTACACCTTCTAATCTGAGGGAATTAAGAGCTGTTATTTCATTAGCATGGGCTTATATTCCTCCTCAACATGTTAAGCAACTTGTAGAGTCCATGCCTAGAAGAATATCTGCTGTCATCAAAGCCGGAGGAGGTCCACGCGATATTAGTGGTGAGTACCAGGGTGTTCCTAATTCTTTGGCCACTGGGTCTAGTGTTTCTTTTATTATATAATGAATAAAAATTTTATCCACTATATCTGGAGATTCATTATAAACTGGGTTTGACCGAAGCATGATTAGTAGCAATTTATAAATATAAATAATTTTCTACATTGTCAGCACTTTAAAAAACAAACGCTTGACAGATAGAAATTGAAAACTGATGAAATTGAAAAATTCAGTGAACTGCTTTACAGCATGTGAGTAACTGGTAAATAACATACAGTCAATCACAATATAACGAACTCTGATCGAATGATTTTGTCGCTTTAATGGATCTTTTCTCAAATCCTGATGAAAATAAATGTCAAACCCCTATTTAATTAATGAATAAAAACCCTCAATACAACAATTTTTTTCAAATTACCTTTTTTTATTTGCTCTGTCTTGACAAGCAAAGAACCGCGAGTCATCTGAAGAGAACACTTTTTTCGGTTAGCTAAACAAAATGGCAATTCCAACAGAATTTGATGAAAATTCTGGCTTCCGATTAAAAACTTTCCATTTCAAATTGGGATCTCACACCTCTAGCCATATCTGCACAGCCACAGTACAGTTGTTTACTTTTTTTAGTGCCACTCGCCTCCAGTTTCTTCTCCTCTCCTTGTTCTCGCTCATCCCTCCATTCCCGCTTAAATATAGATGCTGAAAATTCGAAAATTACCGTTCATATCACATCCCAAAAAACACTTCTATCAAGCAATATCCTGATTTTATATATACTTTTCAATTATCTCCAAAAGTTAGTTGTAGCAGCAATCTCAAAGTAAGTAGCTTTTAAATTTTGCAGTTTCCAATGTGCTTATGCTCCTGATCAATTTGACCCTGATTTAAGGAATAAGTGTCTGTTTCTTCCGATTCATTAAATAAGGGTTTGACTGTATTTATGATGGGGGAAAACCGTAAATTCTGCCAATTATCTGATAAAAATTAAGAATATATTTGAACAAAAGAAACATTCATCTTACAAATAAGTCAAACTCGTAAATCCTTTGAAATCTGTCTTCGAGACGTTATGCAGATCATTATTCAGCAAATCTCTGTAAAGATTTATAAGACATGTTAGTAATAAAGCAAACAGAAACTTTTGCAAAGATAAAACTGATTTTAAAGAAAGAGAAAAAATATTTCAAGATAGTAGAATTTGATAACGAAGGACTCGAAACTCCCCAATGCACATTATAAGATGAGATGTACTGGGGAGGCTAGTACATTTAGACAAAAACTTACATTATTTTGATACCAGGACACCAAACATTTGAAACATTGAACTTCGGTAGACCACAGTCATTTAGATCCAAGCTGGAAGGATACAAATTGTTTCATAAAAATTTAATACAAAAACCATACACTAAAACATGTATTTTTAAAAACACGGCCAACATCATAGAAATAGGAAATAGCCTTAATCACAATTTCATTATTCTCAGACTTTTCTCTACTCCAACCCATTAGCGATGGTATTAAATACTTATGATATAATTCCTCGGCTGCAACATTCTTCTACGTAGATCTTAATACATATTATTGATGGGCAAGACCCGGATGCTGAACCCCTAAAACATCTTGAAGAAAAAATTTTAAAAATGCACTAAAACTAAAAAAAAAAGTCATCAAAATAATAAAACAAAGTTCTCTTGGAAAAACCGTTACGTTTGCAAGTCAAAAAAAAAAGGTTTGACAGCATCTAATCATATAGCCTATCGTATAACCCCCTGCCACTGTAGTGGTCGAGTGATCATAATGACGGACTCGCATCGCAAGGTCCGGGTTTGAACCCCACCGTCGTCGTAGTGGTAGTCGACTGAAGTTGGTTTTCTGTGTTTCCCAACATCGAGGCGCTAATGCGAGCCAACCGAAGTTAAAAGTCTTTAAAAACCTTCCCCTTAAAAGGTCTCGCCAAAGAGAGCAACAAGCCTACAACGATAAAACATTCAATCATTACACTTTACTCATGGTTGGAAAAGTTGATGGCAGATGGTAGCACTGCACATAACAAGCATTACACATAAACAAACTTTACATTAGGTTCACAACATAGACATGCCCATTAAAACATGTACCAATTCGTTAAAAGTTCCGCAAAGGAATATGGACCAGTTGCATGTCTGGTTTAGTAGCAGTAGTATAACCCCTCTCTTAACAGTCATCCCTCTTTTATGGCTAAATTATTTTGCCCCATCTGTGTCTACAAAAGAGAGGTTTTACTGTAACTTCTTTCTCATCATTTAGATTTTCATTAAAAATAACAATTTTTCTAATAAACGAGTTATAATTCATGAATTGGTTAGAAACACTGGCTCCCACAAGGATGGGGCCGACACGGGAGGGTTTGCAGTAAAATCAAAAAATAATCTCCTCCCCCATGAGAAAATCTTATGTATGGCTATGGTAGGGTTACCAGATTCAAAAACTGAGAAAAGAGGATGTCTGTGCGCAACCTCGATAATGCAACTTTTCCAATTTTCCCAACAGATGGCACCACTATGCTGGCAAAAAAAAAAAAAACAGGGGCCACCACAATAGTGTTTTCCAACTAAAACAGAACCACTAATAAAAAGCAAAAACAGGGAAAAAAAAGAACAAACACTGATCCGTCTCTCTTTTTTTTGAGTTGTTTCCACCATCCAGTCAGTTTTATTGCTTTGTAGCTTTTGCCTAGAGCATGGCGAGGTTTTCTTGAACCAAGAATCTCATCTTTTGTATATACAGTATGCCCTTAGGGTGAGCCTGACTATCGTTAGAATAGCATCTGCCCTACTTGGAGGTAAACTGGGTTCTTGTATTATGGGCATTTCATCAGAATATTTCAACAGTATTTAGTTAAAGCATGAAACGTATGGGGGAAAAAAACATGCAAAAACTCTCGTATCAATGAACAAGTATATGTTCCATTATGAAAAAAAATTTCCCTGGGAAAAAAATTTAAATTACGGAATAGGTCTATTAATTTTAGAAACCTGAAAAAGAAGACAAAGGGGTAAGTTTTCCACAATGTAGGAGGACACTTGAAATGATATCAAAAGGAAGACGTCAGGCATAGGCACTGGAACCTAGGGGCTGAGGCCATTTGAGCCCCTCCCTCCCCCAATAAATTTTGTAAGGGGGCTGAGCCCTTCTAACAATTTCTGGAAAAAAAGATGCAATGCACTTTCCTCCTCCTGCATGCACGATTGAGTCCTGTATATATACGGTACGGCAAGCAACTTTCAGTCCCTCCAAAGTTTTCTTTATGTCGTCACCTCTGACATCTGGCAACCCTAGCTTATGGTTAGAAAGCCAAAAAGCATCTTTTATTTTATTTTCCAAGAAATTCAAGCATATTTTTTCACAAGTGAAATAATGAATAAGCAAACACAAGGAGTCCGCCACCAGACTTATCCTGTTGCCGAGACCTCTCTTCCAGCCCAGCTCTTGTGCCAGAGTCTGGAATAAAGTGTGTACCTAACAGTCTTGAGTGTGTATATTTTGTGTTTTATCTGATTTTTCAGCGCTGCCATCTATATCTAGAATTCTGAGTAAACTGTAGTGATTGAATATTTGTAATGTTGTAGCTCAATACAATCAGCATTCATATAATTTTTCTATCCTTTCCATCGTCAAAAAATATAAAAAGTGAAAAAACATCCTGAAAATGCCAAAAAAAAAAAACACCCCAAAACTGAAAAAATGCCTTATTAGTGAAAGAAAAGAAACAGAAAAATGCAAAAGATGCAAAATAATGCAAATGTCATCAACATCCAGGCCCTGTTGATGGGACTCAAAAGAAATACAAACATAAGCAATAAGATCAATAATTCAGCACTCGATCAGGTTTGAAACGCATGATACATACCCAATCACATAATCTTTTGTTCCATTTTCAATACAGCATCTACCGTTCATGATCCCATCACGACTAAAACAAAAATCGGTTACAAATTTCGACTGCTTTTCGTAATCGTGATGACATTCCACGGGGCAGTTTTCCTGAATATGAAATTGAAAAATATGAGATAATAGACAGTCGCAAAGAATATCAACTTTCATGACTAGCATCATTATATACAGTGAAACTTTCATATATAACGATAATCTTGTACACTAAGACTTTCATATAACACAGTGACTTTTAATGTCAACCCTATCACCAGTGCCGTAAGTAGTCATTCCTGTGTGTGTCCTATGCAAGAATACATTTAGGCCCCTTCTGGCCTATTTTTGCTCCCCCCCCCCTTTCCAAGAGGGCCTTGCGTGGAAGCCTTGTTGCACTTACTAGTTACGGCACTGCCTATCACTATAGTGTCAGTTTTAGGTCCCTTTTCAGCACAATTAGCAAATTTGCTACATAGGGCCTAAAAAAATTACTTCACCCACACAGGGTCCATAATATTTTTAAAGTAACACTGCTCATATAATGTATAAATTACGAAAATTATCTTCATACATGATTTTAGTGAAGATTGCAAATTGAAATTCAATGAATATGGAGAAAAAATACAAGATTTCCCTTTACAATACGGGTTTTCGTTCACAACCTACTTGCTGAAAGTTGGTGGTCAGTCAATTTTTTTTCCAGACATTTTACTGGTCCCTGACTGGGGTTTAGAAAGGTTGAGAAACGCTGATCTACATGAATGATAAGCTATCAAAGTCACCACACCTATGTCATCAATCAAGACTGAATTATGTGCGTGCACTCTAATATAATACTTATGTCAATACATAATATGCTACACATGAATAAACTTTCTTATTTTCATGTTTGCAAGAATTACATAATGCTACAACTATGCCATTATTTCCCCAGATCCATGGGTAAACGGTAGTGTTTCCAGGCGCAGATCCAGTGGATGATGTGTCGAGAGGGGCAAATGGATTGTCCCATCATGGGACCAACAAATTTTCCCCATATTATTCATGACTCTCGGGAGGGGCGATCGTTCTAATTGCCTCCCTCCGAATATGTGCCTGTGTGAAGACAGATATCTTCAGCAGTGATTGGAGTTGAAGATATTTTCAGCTTTGAATTGATCGGAAACAGGCATCTTCAGCCGCGAATAGAGCGGAGACAGACATCTTCCGAAGTGAACTGAGCACAGAGCCAATCATCTTCAGCTGCAAATGAAGGTGAAGCAGATAGCTTCAGCTTCAAATGAAGGAGAGGTATATATCTTCAGCTTAAAATGAAGAGAAGGCAGACAAATTCAGCTTCAAATGGAGTGAAGGCAGACATCCTCAGCAGCGAATGAAGTCGAGGCAGATATCTTCCCGTTCAAATGGAGGGCAGGCAGACATCTTTAGCTACCAATGACGTGGAGACAGGCGTTTCCATCTGCAAATAGAGCAAAAGCACAGGGAGCTCCAGGGCGATGAGTCGGAAAATCAACATATTGTGTCGGTGCCTTGGATCAACCCGTATTGATGTTTGGGAAAGACGTCGTTGTCAGGGCAAACAAATTTCTCTTATACCATTAAGCCGCTGTGGTGATCGAGTGGTTATAGTGACGGACTCGCGATGTGAGGATCCGGGTTCGAACCCCACAGTGGTGGTCGGCTGAAGTTGGTTTTCTGTGGTTCCCAACTTCAAGGCGCAAATGCGAGCCGATCTCCCCATTAAAAAGTCTCGCCACAGAGAGCAACAGTTCTACAACGATAAATCGTTCAATCATACCACTTCACTCATAGTTAGAAAAAACTGGTGGCAGATGGCAGCACTACACATAACAAGCATTACAGAGAAACAAAAAACTTCACGTCAGGTTTCACTACACGTACACGCACATTCCCGCATGTACAGATTCGTTGGGGGTTCCACGGCGGGGGAGGGGGGGTGCATGTGAGGTGTAGCAGTAGTAGGTAGGGCCTCCAAAAAATGGCTCGGGGATCCATGGTGTTCTTAAGTCAGCCACCTCGTTGGGCAATTTGCCTGTTGTGGCGTTGTATTTGTATAAGCTCATGGGAGGGACCCCATCGGCCCCCCAATCTAGATCCGCACTTGAGTGTTTTAGACCTGGTGCTCAGCACGAGCTTCATGTGAAGGTAATTAAAATTTTTAAACCAATTCGAGCACCCCCAGCTCTGAAGCCAATGCCAGGATCTGAGATATTCATCTCTTGAAACTTTTTCCATGACTTACTCACAATATTTTCAATAACAAATCATATATCAGTATTGTTAGAAATGCTCCATGACTGAAAAAAAAAAAATTTTTTTTTCTTATGAGGAAATGAAAAAATAACAATGTAAACACTTTACAAGTAACACATCACAGTAAATTCTTTACTCACTTCGCGGTTGGTCGCAGCGATGCCGCTGGAAACAAAGTTCACGATCAAACAAACTATAAAGAAACTCAACATATTACTGATAACAATTAAAGCTTAAAAAAAATTAATTAATAGGTTCCACTTGTGAGGAAAAATAAATAAATAAAACAAATAAAGGAAAAACATCTGATAAAATATAGAGATTGCATAAACATTGAAAACATCAAATTATTTCGACAAATCATCATCAATGGACTTTTCACCATTTGTTATCTAATATATGTGTAAGGGGATGGTCATAGTAGCCAAAAGCCCTGTATAATTATTATTGTAAATTTATGTGAACATGAAGTGACCATGCGCATTTCTGGAAACTGTATTTTTACCTGTTGGCAGTTCCATAATTTTTCATGTGTTAGGCCGGGATTACACTATAAAAGTTTTATAAAAGTTCGTTTAAAACTTGAAAAATGCAACCAATAGGCGGATCAGTTAAGTTCGCTCGAATGTAACAGATGTGTTTATTGGTTACATTTTTCAAGTTTTAAAAAATAATTTTTATCAAAGTTTAATAGTGTAATACCAGCCTTAGCAAATTTTTTCATATTTGGCATGATTTTTGGTGAATATTAGTAATGTCCCGTACTTTCCAAAGCCCAGTGTCGCGCATTTTTGTTGAGCATATATGGTCAAATAAATAAGAGAGAAATGTAAATTTATAATTTGTGATTTGCGAAAATCATATTCATCATTTTTTCCGTAGAATATTAAAAATTTAACATTTTTTTCCAAAAAATCACAAGAAATTTATTTTAAAAAAACATGAAATATCTAAAATTGTGAAGAAATTATGCAGCACTATGTACTCCTCAAATTTGTTCAGTTATAACGGAACTGAATTTTTTGATCAGTGGATTGGTAAATTTTACCGTTTATTATTGTAATGTTAACGTTTTTTTTTTTTTTTTTCACTGCTTGACTCAGTGTATGTTGGTCTCGAAACATTATCTTCCATTATTATTCGTTCAATAATAATAATAAGTATTTGTTTTATTATTAGTTGCCGGCGAATTCATTACCGATCATCGAGCTCTGAACTGATCAACTGCATATTGAGAGGTTTGTCAAAGTGGTTTTTTTTTAATATGATATCTTTAAATTATTTAAGAATTAATTATTGAATTATGAAATTGAATTATTTTCGAATTTATTAGTTTTTACATGAGCTTTGTTTCGATTTGATGAGTTCGGAGAAACTTTGTTGTTGTTTAACTCTAAATGTGAATCTTCTTGGAAGAATTAACTTGAAAATCCAAACTTAACGATCATTTCATCCATAGGCTCCGAGATGTTGGGGGATCAAGTACCCTGTTTCCACCCCCCACCTTCCTATAATTTTTGTGATTGAGCTGAGCCCAGCACCCCTCAATAATATATTTTTTTGCAATATAATAATGTTATAAGCCGCCTACCCTTCCTATTTTCCAAGCTCGGATCCAGGTGGCGACGATCACTCCTCCCAAGACCAGAATCGTTATCGGGGAAATTTGTCACTTAAAATATGGGATTATCCGATGCACCTACACAAGTCGCTTCTCAACACATCACCCTGGATCTGTCTGCCTCTACTTCATTCAAAACTGAAGATGTCTGCCTCCGCTCTATTTGCAGCTAAAGATGCCTAGACTTCGTTTGTAGCTGAAGATATCTGTGCTTTGGCTCATTCGCAACTGAGAATGAAACCGCCCCTTATGAAAATACTGACCCTTGCTCCATTCAGATCTGAAGTTGTCTGGCTATGCTCCATTCGCAGCTGAAGATGCCTGCCTTTGCTCCATTCAAATCTGCAGTTGTCTTTCTCCACTCCATTTGCAGCTGAAGATATCTGTGACCCAGCTTCATATGCAGCTGAAGATATGTGACTCAGCTTCATATGCAGCTGAGGATGTCTTTTTCCAATCCATCCGTAGCTGAATATGCCTGCCTTTACTTGGGCTTAGATCTATAGCGGGAAGCTATAGAAACCATTTCCCCCCAAGAACCGAATAATGTAGAAAAATTTGTGTACCCTATAAAATACAGGAGCATCAAACAAACCTGCACAATTTGCTTCCTCCTGTCACACTGTCCTGGATCCGTATGCCTGCTACTTTCTCTATTGAATCCTGTACATAGACCACAAGCGGATGTGTGACTTAGAGCTTCCTGTTTTTCAAATTTTGCTCCCCTTGCCCTCTAATTTCAAATTCTTAATTGAAAATTACCTAAATTCTACCCTGGGCTATAGCTCCCTTAGCCCCCACCACCCCATAAATACGCCTCTGTATGGGACATCTGGCAACCTCCATCTCTTTATTCTCAAGATTGAGATTATTTCTCTGGGGTCAATGCTGCTGCCATCTCTGAAAACAGAACTTAGTCTGTGGAATGATTTGATTAACAAATTTGCTTTCATTTTGTTGTGGCAACTTGCACCATGGCGTAGGTTGGTAGATCAGCGCTCACCATCCCCATGCAGCAAGCACATTATGACCCTACAACTTTCCGGGGATGTTGTGACACTTAAAATCAGCTTTAAGTGCAAGTGAACCTAAACTTTGTTGTATACTAGTATTAAGAATGAACTGTATTTAACTTGTGCAATGGTTTGAAAAAAACAATGATAAAAAAAATGTGAAGGATCATAAAGAAACAGGTGAAAAGGAGGGGGGAACTAGACGTTCCTACCTGGATTTGAACCACCAATCTTTGTAAAAATGGTTCAATGCTCTACTTACTACACTAACATCCAATACTAGTGAGCAGCTGTAATTAAATGTATGCTTTAAGAAACTTATTCCCAAGGGTGCTCTGCTCAAGATTTGGCTGTATACTTAACCCCACACCATTCTCATCAACTGCAACAACTGTTCTTTTGAACAGTCAAAGACACTCTCTTCAGTAAAAATTGATCGTGTTATGATATTGCTTTCTGGTCCTAATACACTTTTTGTAGTGTTGATATACAGTTTAATCCCGTTTTAACGAATACCGTTATAGCGAAAATTCTGTTGTAACACTTTTCTAAAGCCCTTAGATGAATAGCCCATAGGAATAATGAAATTCTTTTATATCGAAATTTCATTATAATGATGTGATTTCTCCGGTCTCGTAGTGTTCATTATAACTGGATTCGACTGTATTCTGCGTCTATAATCCTAGAATACTAACTTAAAAAAACTGATAAAAACTTCATGTTAACTGCCTGTACCTCTATCTCTCAGATGTAGAGTTAATATTCTTGGGTTAATGATAAAACCTTAATAATACATTTTTGGGTCCCTTATTATATAAGACTTTCACAGTAATAGAAAAAACTAACAGCACCATATTAACACATTAAAAGTGATGCTCACAATCGAATGAATATTGTCAATTTTGAGCTGTTTTGAAACACAAGAAAAAATTGCAGGGAAAAGCTTCAGTATAATCTGCCGCCAATTCTGGCAACTTTTTCTCACAATATAGACACATTTTTCTGTACAATTTGAGGGAGAGGAAAAAAGTGTTTTAAATGCAATATATATACAGATAGAGAGAGAGAGATGGATGTTTAAAAGAAATTTAAAAAAAAATTTCCAATTTTTATTTACAGCAATTTCCGATAGTTCTCGCAGTTGCAAGTCATCGACATGACTCTTGCAGACTCAACGAATGAATTGAAGTTGGAAAATTTACCAAATGATCTCATCTCTGCCGTGAAGTTTGGTCCTCGGTCCAATCAGTTTCTTCTAGCCTCTTCGTGGGATTGTACATTACGGCTCTACGATGTGACCAATAACAGTATGCGACTGATGTACAATCATCAAGCACCCATATTGGACTGCTGTTTTCAGGTTTGATGTTGTTACTGCTTCTTCCGATTTTTAAAAACTGTCGTTTTAAAATGTGTTTATGACAGCACAGTTATGGTTAGGCCACATAGAATTTTCCCTCTGAGAAACTGTGCATAGTTCTTAAAGAGAGAAAATCCTATTGTGGCCTCTGTGCATATAGTTTTGTTTTCTCATAGCATGGTTAGGGGCAGTGTTTTTCAACTGCTGGGCCCTACCATTAGTCAAACCGTAACTGTAAGACCAGTCGTGGCCCCGGCTCTGTTTCATGAAGCCTTTTACCTCGAGGGGTTGGACCATGCTGCATCAGTCAGACCGGACAGTGAATGATTCACTGTTTCATTTTTCCTCAATTTTCTATTAGTGGTGTGTATGACCAGGCCTTCCACTCACAAAAAATAAATTAACCTGGCTGCAGGCTTCCAAAGGTTGAGAACTGCTGTGACAGGACTGTATTTTCTAAACAGGAGGACCAGTAAAATGTCAGTAACAATTTGATGGACCACTAAGTTATAGCATAAGGGGTGTGACCATATCTCCTATAAATACAGGGCATTTACATTAAGGAATAAAATGCATATTATCAGGAATGTCCCACATTTCAAGTGATATATTTTCAGTGGGTCTTTTTTTTATTATCTTGTCCTGTTTCAACAAAGCATATTTGAATTTACAATTTTCATTAAAATTGTAAATGAAGATAATTTTCATCATCTGTAAATTATGCAATGAAACCTCTCTTTCGCTGATACTGGTGGGATAAAAATATTTGTCTGTACCTAAAGAAGAGGTGGGGTTACCATTAATCATCACTTTAAAATGCACGCATGAAATTATTATTTTTCTGTAAAAGAGGCCTTTTACTGAATTATGATAATTTTGACTATAAATATTCATTTGTTTTTTTCTGTAAACTACTTTTCAATTCACTGCAAGATCCAGTAATTCTTCATAACTCATTAATTGATCATTTTTAAGCAATAATTCTCCCAATTTCATGTATTTATACAAATACAATGCCACAACAGGCAAAATGCCCAGCGAGGTGGCTTACAAAAAGATGCCTACAATTAATATGGGTGTTATATATTTCTAAAATACAGCAATCTAATTAAAAATGCAATTAGAAACAATATATATTTTCATGATAAAATATTATACAATGCCCATAAAATGTATTTATGGTTGTCTTATTCTAAGTATAGATAGCTTCTCTATTTACCCCAACATATTTATTGTATTTCTTTTTAAACGTGTCAATAATGTTAGAATTTACTACCCCCAGGGATAACCTATTCCATTTATTTACAACCCTATTAGAGAACTCCTCGATGACACCAAAACCTAGAATTGTCCCTAACCAATCGATACTGGTGTCCCCTTGTAAAAGCAGTCGATTCACTGTGTATTAATAATTCGGGGTCCATCCTATTGAAAGTTTCAAACGCTTCGATCATATCTCCCCAACACCTACCGTTCATCCAATGTAAATATATTCAAAAAAATGAAGTCTCTCTTCATAACTCCAGCCCTGTATTTCAATAAGGACTAAATGAAATATGGTCACCCAAGCCATGATGAATGTTTTTTTTTTTTGGCTACAATTATATCTGTATTTAGAGAGGGTTGCAATTTCTCATATTTTTCTCGTTGAGATATGGTTACCCTATGAACAAAGGTCTAATTTTCAGTTTTAAACCATGAGAATTTTACTGTGCTTATATCAACAATAATAATTCAATTTTTCATTCAGTTGGAATTCAACTATCAAGTCTTTCTGCAGACCACCTGCGCCATCGTTACAGACCATAGGTTGAGAAACACTGCACTGGAGCACGACAAATCTTAGGTGCCATGGCGACTGGAAACTATTTTGGCACCTAAATTTTTTTAATATTTAATTGGTGAATTAGTGTCTAAGGTTGACACAAAAAATTTTTTAATTTCACGAGGGATTTTATAATGTTCACCAAATATGTTTTTAGTAAAAGATTATATTGTATTGAGACGAAATTTTTTAATATTTTCCAGGATCCTGTCAATACTTGGAGTGGTGGTTTGGATTGCCAGCTGAAAAAATTCAACTTCAATTCTTCTGCTGGTATGTGTATGAACTTTTTTTATTCCACGAAAAAAGGGAAAAAAATGGTTATGTTTGACAGTCAATAAGGTTATCCAAATAAAGCATCCGCACCATATATTTGTTCTACAAATGTCTATTTTTCTACTTGCATCTAAATGCTGTCCATAAGTTATTGAAAAACTATTTTTTTTATTAATTTTGGAAATACTTATTTCTGTTCAAAAATCTCTCAAAAAAAGGGAAAAACTGAAATAATTATATGTTGCTGTAAAAATGTGATAAATCAGTTATTGTACATAATATGTATACTTCTCAATCGTTTTGGTGAGTTTGATAAATTTATCACTTTTACTGGTGAATATGCATAATACCCAAGCATCATTAGTAAATTTGATAAATACAAAAAAAAAAAATATCACTTTTACCAGCAATAATGCATAGTACCCAATGGTTGGCAAATTTGATAAAATTTATCGCCTTTATACACTCATTTCCATAAAAATTTGCGCACCCAGAAGAAGTCGTCAAAATGAAACAAAATTTTACACATGTAAGTACTACGTTGATATAAGTAAGTGATTAGAAAATCCAAGAAAAAGGATCATGGTGACCGTGTATCGTAAGCAATGGCACCCCATACCATGACACCAGCTGTGGGAGCGGTGTGTCTCTGTAAAGCAAAGCAGGATTGAAGCGTTCACCAAGGGGCCTCCACACACGAACACGATTGTCATCACTGCTGAAGTTGAAGGCGTTGGTGGGTGGGTGTCATTGGCAGCACACATAATGTGCGCCGCGATACCAGATGTCCTTCAGCCAGGTGCCTGGTGATGGTTCGGGAAGACACAGGGGCCCGTAGTGAAGCTGCTGCCTGTGTCTGGATAGCGGCCAATGAGGTAGTTGGCTCTACGCGTGCGTTTCGGATGATGTGATGGTCTTCTCGACGACTGGTCTGTCGAGGGCGTCCTGAACCTGGTCGCCGTGTAAATGACGTCTCTTCTGACCACTGGTCCCAACACCTCCTCACAGTAAAATCAGAACAGCCTAGTTGACGAGCTACTCGCTGAGCTGACCATCCAGCTTCCATCATCCCATTGATTCTTCCCCTATCGAACTCTGACAACTGCTCATATGGTCTTCGACGGCGGCGTAACGGCATGTCTACCTCAGCATTTCCTTTGCAAACGATTAAATGCATTCCAGCAGGCTCTGCTTACCGGTTTTATACTCCAACAAGAACGAAGTTCAACGCCCTCTAGTGGCATTACGCAATGCGCAATCACGCTGCATTTCTAATCATTTGCATATCTGCCCGACATGTACCTTCAGGCCAACTTTTGTTTCAATCCCACAATTATTTCTTGGTGCGCAAATTTTTATGGCAATGAGTGTATATATGTGATTATTTATAATACCATGGTGTAATTGCTGAATTTAATAAATCTTGTATGTATGTACAGTAGTATGTGTGATGATGAATGTCATTGGACCATGACATAATGATAATAAATTTTATGATTGTAGCCTGATATAATGATAAACATGTATAAATTATCATGCATAGTATATCATATAGTATGATTTATGATGTTTACCAACGATTCTTGGGTATTATGCGACTATAAAGGTGATTAATTTAGGGAAATTTATCAAATCAAATTTACTAATGATGCTTTTGTATTATGCATAATCACCAGTAAAAGTGCTAAATTAAGTGAAATTTATCAAACTCACCAAAACACATGGTTATAAAATTGCAGTTTTATTCACATTCTTGCTGGTTTTATTTTGTAGCCCATTGGTAATTTAAATATTCTTAACATCGGCCATGTTTTTTCATTAATAGAAACTGTTGTTGGAAGACACGATTTTCCTATACGATGTGTTGAATGTTTTCCTGGGGAAAACATAGTGGTAACAGGAAGCTGGGACAAGACGGTGAAGTTCTGGGATTCTCGAATGCATAATTGCGCTGGAACATATCCACAAAATGACAAAGTGAGTTTATTATTCTGTGTATTTTTTTTACACATTTAATACACTTTATGTTGAAAAACTATTGGTTTTTTTTTTGTGAAATGTAAGAATAAAATACACGCAGTACAACCTCGATTATTTAGAACTCCCTTTTAACCGACATCAGTTTCCTCAGATTTATATTTCTAATGATGAACTTATTGGCAAATTCTGAACTTCTCCTACCAATCAAAATTACTGTTAATGAGGAGACATGTAAAATGACTGCGTGAATGCAAAAATATGACATGAGCAATGCTTTTGGTCATTTGTCTCTGGACAATGGGTGCTGCCAGTCTGCTTCCTCTTGGTGCCCAGGAACATCTGACAAGTTTCTACGTAATAATTGTACAGTTTATCTACAGTTATTATAATACACTTTATCTAGCTATTTTAGAGTGTAAGTCTGGACATCTGCTGCTCTCACAGAAAATTACACGTGCTTGCTTCACCCTCAGTACATAAAGGTTGGTAATCACTGCTTTTGAACGATGCTATGAAAGAATTGATTGGTTGGAGTGGAAATGACATTGCAACTGTTCAGAAAATTATGTTGCTAAAAAAATGTGTGATACACCTGATTGATTATAATTACAAAATATTTTAGTTCACCTATAACATACCCCCTTGATGATTTGAGAAATATATGTTATATATATAAGCAAGGTCCTGAAATTAGCTTATATAGTAGTAGTTCTATACGTGCGTCATTTAGATTGTCACAGACCTTATAATGCACATAATTAAATTTAATATAGTCTGAAAATAATTTTGGTTGGTGTCCTTTCTGATGAATTTTGAAAATTTATCAGAAATATACATGGTATATCAAACATGCATAAATTTCTTGCTTAATTTAATTGATTTTACTGATATTATTTTGGTTTATGCTGATAATTTTCATTCAAGGTTATCCACATTTGTGAATAAATTAGAGAAGAAAAAAAACCTCTAATGTTCTCATGAATTTTACTTATCATTTGAAGACATGCTTTTGCGTTGTCTTTCAACTTGTAGAGATTCAATATTTTTAAAACAGCAGATTGTTCTTCTTTTCCCAATCACAACAGTTTTTTTTATCACAACCAGGTGATCCAAACTTATCAGGAAAAATTAAACATTTGGGTAATTTGAAAAGTATGAATAATGCAGTTTTTCCCAGAAATACATAGAATCAGAGAATGGCAATTTTTTTTTTTTAGTGAAAAGAAGTTTTATCACCAGAATATGTTGCATTTGATGCTAACAGAACGCTTTCTAGCCAATCACCGCTGGCTTGGGTCCAGAATAATATGTTGGGGGAGGGTGAATTAGTAGGAGCTAATGGTGTAAGGTGAATTAGGGGAATATATATCCACTATTTTACGGTACAAAACTATCACATATTTTTACGTTGGGAGAGATTGGCCAGCACTTCCTAGAGATAGAAGACCTCTGCATGCTGCTCATGACGCCGGCAAGTAGTCCATCATCACTCAGAATATTCAGTGAAAAATATTCTGCATGTGCCGGTGTCATTGTTCTGCAGGGAAAAAAATAATCTGACTCAGAACTGGTGATTTCTATGCTTCACACATCCAATGACTATGAGGTATTTGTGAGCCAACCAGGAAGATTCTACATCAAAATAAGAAGAAACGAAATAGGATGCTGTGGTTCAAAATGTGGCAAACTTGCTAGGTAGTTTTAATGACATTACAGATGAACTTGGCAACCCGTGCCTTCTATCTCTACGAGGTGCTGGATTGGCTCCCTGCAGAGTCATCTATCCGTGGCAAATGTAACTATTTTGACTAATTTGTTCATTATTGAAGAAATTCCCACGACTCTCTGTGAAAGAATACATCAAGATATCACCATAATACAACGAATGTTACACAAATGAGTTATTTCTTGACTTCATTTTTTCCAGGTTTTTGTTTGCGGTATGTTTTATCCAAATTATTTCCCAGGTTAAAAAAATGTTTTTGGTATGTTTTAAGCGGAGTAAAATTCTTAGCACCTAAATTTTTTTCAATTTGCCAAGCTCTGTTCTACTGTAATCACTGAAAAATCTTTGAATTTGAGGTATTGATTCAATGAAAAGAGAAAAACTCATCAAATATATTTCTTCCAGGTTTACACCATGTCCATATGTGGTGATAAGCTGGTTGTTGGAACAGCAGGTCGCAGAGTTTTTGTCTGGGATTTCAGAAACATGTCTGTCGTGCATCAGCGAAGGGAATCCAGCTTGAAATATCAGACCAGATGCATTCGATGTTTTCCGAATGAGCAAGGATATGTGTTGAGTTCCATTGAAGGTAAAGTAGTTTCACTATTATATGTGTATATTTTGTCATTAATCAATAACAATTCATATTCCTTTAAGGCCTGTAATTTTTTGAAAACATTAATGTTTGTTAAGTATTTCACTCGCATAATCGATCAAGCTTGGTCTGAAAGGAATATAGAAATGATGAGCAAAATATTTGTACTCTCATAAATTTGCTTGACTGGGTATGTAAAATTTTCTAGATTTCTCCAGCCCAGCTATATAATGAATTTTATTTTATTATTTTATAAACACAATAGGTTCGTGGACTTAATCTTATTTCAGGAAGGTTCCATGGAACACAAAAGCATAGTTGCCATATTTCCAGGAGGCCTCTGAATTTCTGCTCCATGTCCTGGACTATTGAGGAATTCTTATATTTCCTGAATTTTAGCAGTGATTGCAAAAAAATCCCAAATTTTAGGAGAGGGAATTTACTTCCATAGAATTTACCTGGAGAAAATCTGTTACCTGTGTGTTCCCTCCTCCCCCCCCCCCCCCAAAAAAAAGAAAATGTTCATATGCATAAAGCGAATTGTCGCCATGCACTGAATCATAGAGAAATTTTACAGTTTTGTGAGAAACTAAATTTGCCAAACATCCACTGTCATTTCGATCTCGCCTCAATCAAATCAGTGAGGTGATCTGCATCCTACATGTCCCATTTAGTCCTCTGTCTGTCTCATTTTTTAGCTGGATGGCAATTTTTTTATTTTTTGTAATTTTGATTAGAGCGTAGTAATGACAGGTAATATAACTTACTATTGAATGGTAATTGGCAACTGTAATGCTAATTGTTGATGGCTAATGTAATGTATTTTTCCTAGGAATAAAAATCCTTAAAGTTTTACTTTTATTAATTAAGAATCCTTAATTGCCCTTCATTTCTGTGATATTGAGTGGTACTAATATTGTACTTTTTGTGCCATGATTATCATTACAGTGGATCCTGCTTATAACGGTTCATACGGGTCAGGGGAAGACCCGAAAATGTCAGGAAGAAATTTTTTACTAAAAAAAAAGTCATGGAAACCAGGGAAAATCACCCATTTTTGTTCTAAAACCTGGAAATTTCGAATAACAACCGGGAAAATCATCATGATTGTCATCTGATTGGGAAAAAAAGAAAAAGATCAAAATAAAAAAAATAAGGAAGAGGTCGATCCAAAAAATAAAAGAAAAATTTCCCTTGAAAAAAAAGGGAACTTGAGAACAAAAATTACCATGCGATAACATCATAAATATTGATAATCCATAAAATATCGCAAAAAAGTATAGATACGGCCAAGGAGGAACAAAGCAGTGTGGAAAAGCAGATTGCTGCAACCTTATTGTAACTACTTCTAGTGTTTCCAGAAACGTAACTATGTATCATAGAACATTATGAGTAAAAACCTCAGTTTGCAGTAATGTTGATTTCAGTTAGCAACAGTGGATGATGCTGTGTATACTTTGATTTCCACGTTGAATGGGTGGATAAAAATCTGAATCCTCATTGGGCTAATAGTTTGAACAGTCAAAAATTACCTGTACAGAGAGCAGTGTCACTGTACAACTAACTGTAAACAACCCCTCGATTACCAAGCTTTTTGGTTCGGTAGTAGTAACACAAATGCGGAGTGTGAGCCAGTTGTGATGCAGTGGAACCAACTACATCGTTAACTAATTATATGTCACAAAGGAAACACAACAATGGAGGCTGAAATTGTGTCAGAATTGAAATTTGTGATATTCCACTCATCCTATTACGGGTTCAAGGATGTTGGAGAAATTTTCAAGGTAATGTTTCCAGACAGTGATATTGCAGGAAAAAGGGGAATCCTGCATCCCTTGATTGTGTTTCGTTTTTCCATCAGCTATAAATGTGTGTACAAAAAAAATGTAATTACTAATAATCTATGATTATGATATTTTTATAATAATTGTTAATATAATAATTGTAAAATATTAATATAATTAACTTTACAATTAATATTTATCTCATTATTAATATTATAATTTTATAATTATAATTTATATTACATTTTCGATTAAAAACTACCTAGAATTTTTTGAAAATTTGAGTGGAAAAGAGGTTTTTTTTATGAAAATGAGTATGAACCCTGCTACAATGTTTATTGGGAAAATACCATCATGAAAATGTTGTGAGCGGGAAAACATTTCAAGCAGGAAATCTCTGTGAGTATTAACTCTCTGACTGCTCAATTTGTGGACCAAAATTGCTTCAAAAATTGTGTAATTTTTTTTCACTCAAAAAGTGAAGTTTGAGCGGTAATACCACGTGCCTTCAAATGCCGCACTTTAGTGGACAACTAACGACATCTTTTGGCCAAAACGTAAATGAAAGGTCTAATACTGTATATAATTTATTTCAGTGGTTAAACGGGGAAAAAAAGGGATGCGCTTCTCAATAAAGGACGAAAAACACATGCCCGCGGAAATCGTGGGATGAGCAGATTTTGCTACATTTGAGTTGCCCGTGGAAATCGCGGGATGAGCAGCCAGAGGGTTAATAAGAGTAGGGAGGAGAGACCACAATAGTAAGTTGCTAAGCTGGAAAATATTCTTGAGTGAGAACGTTATATAAGCAGGATCCACTGTATATTCAGAATATGTTTTTTTAATTGTGTTCAACAGACTAATGTGTAAGTGATATATTACAGGGAGAGTTGCTGTCGAATACCTCGATCCAAGTGCAGAAGTACAAAAGAAAAAATATGCTTTCAAGTGTCATAGAATCAAAGAAAGTAACGGTGTGGAAAACATTTATCCTGTCAATGCCATAGCTTTCCACAGCGGGTACAACACATTTGCTACGGGAGGTTCAGATGGATATGTCAACGTTTGGGATGGTTTCAACAAGAAGAGACTGTGCCAATTCCACAGGTACCCGACCAGCATATCATCCTTGTCATTCAGTCCAGATGGCACTTTACTCGCCATTGCTTCGTCAAGTCTGTATGAAGAAGGTGAAATGAAAGAAACGGAACCCGATACTATATATGTGCGAACTGTCACAGACCAAGAGACTAAACCAAAATGATTCCATAAATCATGCATATCTGTGTCATGCTTTTTTTTTCATAATGTGCATTGCTTTGTACATTTG
Source organism: Pholcus phalangioides (assembly GCF_987345545.1). Lineage (NCBI taxonomy): Eukaryota > Metazoa > Arthropoda > Arachnida > Araneae > Pholcidae > Pholcus > Pholcus phalangioides. Next base: position 28,283,563 of record NW_028301628.1, read on the forward strand.
CTATCATGAAGTTTTATTATATTTTTTTCATATTTGTAGTGAGGTTTTCTTTCTGTGAGTCTTTTCTTAGGAGCTAGATCGAATCACTGATTAATAAGTGTAACGATACTGTCCATATTGAGAGAGCTACTATCTTCATCTAATTTAGGTTTATTTTTAATAACCATATCATGGTCCATCTTATGATCCTGTTTATTGACTCCAATGGGAGGCATCAGAAGCTGTTATAAGTGCAATTTCAATTACTTACAATAGCAAATATTTCAAAATTACACTTTAATGCTAATTTCTTAAAAATTCTGAAAATTTTAAAACAAATTTTGTGACTTTATTTTACAATGCAAAATTTCCGAATCAGTTCTAGAAACCTCTGCGAAAATGTTATCAACAAAAACAGATAAATAATGATTTTAAAAAATGTCAGTATTGTCTGTGGAAGTGAATCATACCAATCTATATTTGATGCTTTTAAATTCAGCTGACTTGTTTGGATGTGAGAGAGATTTATTTACATGCAACACAAGTCGGAAAAGGCTTTTTGAAATCGCGTCAAATTTTACTGACTAGCTGTTGCATAATGGTAAAATTGTATACATGTGCAGACAGAATGAGAAAGCTTGAGAGAAGACAAACATCAGCTTAGAATAGGGTAGGGGGGTGGAATTGACATATTGTTCATTTTTAGGCAGGGTTACTCAATGACTGCAACATCGGCAAAACCAGTTTTCAGGTTTTTTTAATTAATGCTTCGAAAACTGGAGCATTCAGAACATAATTTGAGATTTTTAGAACATGCACACATTTTTTTTTCTCAATTTAATTGATTAATTAGTTATTATTTGAGTTTATGCCAGTGGTTTTCATTCAAAGTTGTCAGCACACTTACAAAAGTTACACTGAATGAATGAATGAACTCCAGAACTTTGCCACTGGAGTTATCCCGTTGCCCAGATCTCCAGCTTCGTAGCAGAGTCTGGAACACTTTATTTTGTGTCAAAAAAGAAAAAAACATACAAAGTTTTTAAAACATATTTTCCTCGGACAATTGGGTACTGTCGCGATTAACAAATTCTGTGGTGATTACAGACAAGATGGGGTTGGGAGTTAGAGAAAAGTTTTGGGGTTTCGTTGAGACTGATGAATGTACACACATTAGAATGGAGGTATATTTTAAAAGCAATTGGAGGGGCTCCCATGCCATCTCATCTGTTATCTTACAATTTGTCCTGCTCTGATGAGGTTTTGAAGTAGCCTATCATTCAAGTCTAGCTCAGTTTCTTACATATGCAAAATTTGGCTACGATTGTCCCAAACTTGTAGATTTGTATAGAGAACACACACAAACACAGATCAGAAAATCAATTTTATATATATGAAGTTGACAGTATGCATTTTGTACCATATTTCATAGTATGAAATTTTCGAGTTCACTCAGCACAGGTTGCAAGTTCATCTGTAACATCATTAAGACTACCTAGCACGTTTGCCACATTATGAACCACAGCATCCTATTCCGTTTCTTCTTATTTTGGCGTAGAATCTTCCTGGCTGGCTCACAAATACTGCATGGTGATTGGATGCGGGGCATAGAAATCACCAATTCTGAGCCCGATTGTTTCTTTTCCGCACAACGATGATACTGGCACGAGCAGGGAATTTTTTTCCCTGAATATTCTGAGTGAGGATGGACTACTTCCTGAGGTCACGAGCAGTGTGTGGAGGCCTCTATCTCTAGGAGGTGCTGGTTCACTCTAGAAGCCCCTACTACTACTTTACTGTACATGTGTGCTCATGTTCTGAATCTAACGTGAAGTTTGTTTCTGTGTAATGCTTGTTATGTGTGGTACTGCCATCAGTTTTTCTAACTATGAGTGAAGTGTAATGATTGAATAATTGTAGTCTGTGCGTGTTGCTCTCTGCTGTGAGACTTTTTAACGGGGAGATCAGCTCGCATTAGCACCTTAAAGTTGGGAATCACAGAAAACCAGCTTCAGCCGACCACCACTGTGGGGTTTGAACCCTGTTCCTCCAGATGCGAGTCCGTTACTATAAACATTCGACCACCGTAGCGGCTCTAGAACCTGTCCAAATATTTACAAAATAGGTAGATGATAAATATAAAAATATAAATATATATATATATATCTTTGAAGTGAATGATACCGACATTTTATTATATACTTTCAAATTTAGCTGTCTTGTCTCGATGAGAATGTCGATTTACGTACAACACAAGTCTGAAAAGATGATTTTTCTATGCAGTTTCCGCAAGAACAGTTCATCTTGTAGGTTCTTCTCAGTCCTGGTCGTAACATTATTTCAAAGCCGTAGTGTTTACTTGCCAAATCGTTCAAAATGATCGCTTGTGTATCAATGTATAGTATTATCGATCCACTTTTCATAGTAGACAACACCATCTTGAAGAAAAATCAGAGAATATGTTAGAATAGATTTTAGCAAAATTTAGATGCAACTTTTTTTATTGGTATTTTTATTTATTTTTTTATTATTTTTTACTATTTACCGACATTCAGGAAAGTTATACAGTGGAACTTGGTTTATTTTGAATTTTATTTTCTAATTTGGATAATTCAAGGTTGGAGGGTAAAAAATCATAATTTTAGTATGACTAAATATGGATGAGTTAAATCCACAAAGCAGTCAGACGTTATACTTATCTTGACCAATTTGTTCAATTTTCATTATCCAGAGCTCTCTTGTGTCAAGACTGGCCCAATAGTCATCCGCAAATATTTGCCTTTCTGGATGCAAAATGCCCAATATTCCTTGGCGAATATTTGCCAAGAATATAATTGGTTTTTCCAGAACACTCTTCGTGTCGACTGTTGGCATTCTTCGACCAACGGATTGGAAGAGGGAAGGAAGGCGGGTCATTTGACGAGTTGGAAGCTGGAAGTTATTCGATTCGAATATCTTTCTACTTAAAAACAAGATTTGAAAAATTTTGACGTTGCCGAATTCAGACGCCCTATGGGTACCGTTTTTTTTCCCCCAAATTGAATTTCCGGCTCGAACAGCGATGCTGGCCTCCTGTCCGCTGAGCAACGTGTAAGGAATTGTCGGAGCCAGTCCTAAAGATAATCCCAGGTTTTACGACAACTTGTAATAAGAAACAAACACCACTTCCTTTGGAAACCGCTCCCTTTGTGTGCCAAAATTTAATTTACTTTCGGGTTGGATCCATTTTTCAACAATTCAGTTCAAAAAAAAAAATTACCGATTTGATGATTGGAAACTGGCAAAACCCAATGATCTAAATCAGTGGTACCCGATTGGGGGGTGTCTGAACACCCACGGGTCTACGGCCCATTTTAAAATCATGAAAAGAATTAGTGACTGAGACAAAGGGAAATGAAAAACGGTCTAGGAAAATGTAAAATATTTCGCAAAAGTCAGGGAAATATGCAAATACGATCAAAGTCGGGAGAGTGGGGGGGGAATTCTGTGAAGTTAAAAAACTGAAACACTTTGAAAACATTTTGAATTACATTCAAACCTTCTTTTAACAGACACCTCTATTTAAGGGACGGATGTCCTGATCCGTGTTTCTTTTGAATAGAAACTTATTTACCTCTGAATAAGGGCCAACTTTATTTAAGAGACAAAACCTTTGGTCTCATGGGTGTCCGTTATTGAGTGGTTTGTACGTGGCGAAATAAGTTTCGTTTTTTAGCGACATCTATCTTTGACTTTCAATACCATTTTGTAATTTTACTCGTATAAATTTTTGGCCGTATTATTTCAATTTCTATCGTCATTTTTACTTGAGAAATTAGTTTATATATAATTTACAAGATAGTTTATTATTTTGCCATATTCTGCCCACTTTATAAAGGGGTCGGATACAATGAAATATCGGTTAATACGATTTTCTTCTTCTGCGTTCATGAGCCAGAACCACTGAAAAAATGTTTTAAACCCTCATGGCCATTGTAAATGTATTTCTAGTGCTTATTCGTTATGTTTAGAATGTAGGAAAGAGGACTGCACAAATTGCCCGACATGCCCGGTTCATGTAAAAATTTTGACCTATTTATATTTATACCATAAAAAATTTGATAAAACTCTTGACAAATGCGACCAATAATCTTACCGGTTGTATTTGCTCGAATGTAACCGAGTAGCTTATTGGTTGAATTTTTCAAATTAATAAAAGAAATTTTATAAAACTTGTGTATTGTAACATACATTAAAAATTCCACAGAGGAAAGTATGAGGTACATGTTCGGTTAAGAAGTGCAGTACTTACCCTCAACAAATCTTCTTTGCATGCGCCATCTAAAATTGACACAAACTTCACCATCAGAATAACATCGGCTTCTCTTATCCTCTTCAAATGAGCGTCGGATACTTCAGCCGTTAGATCGACCTGTTGAAATTCAAACAAGACTTCCATCTCACCGAAAAAGTCCGAATGCTCCCCGGCAATCTTGCTCCCGATAACGTTGATTGTCTCCCTCAAGGCAGTTCGCCAGTACTTCCAGAGCTCCATGACGCATACGTTGGCTCGCTTCACCGGGCATAGGAACGCCAGCGCGTTACAGAATCCGATCGCGTCGGTTCCAGGTCCGCCACCTAGGCTCACAATCGACAATTGGCCACTGCCCCTCGTCAATTCGTCGATGAATAGTTGGGGATCGATCCCATTACCCACCAGGAACTCTTCGGTGGCGAATCTTGTCAGTGACGTGTGACACGTCGCGAGCCTCACTAGATAAGCGCAACAGTTCGTCGGGTTTTCAAAATCGATTTTCGAGAAGTCGGAACTGACTCTTTCTTTTCTGAAGGGGTCCTTGAGTTTTTCGATGGCCCCCCGGACGTCTTCCGACGACAATTTCTCGTATTTCTGTAACTCGAGAGCAACTTTGCACCACAAGTTATGGAAGAGACGGTACTGTTCGTAAGTCGGTACTATCGGATTTTCGTGATCCATCATCGAAAGAACTATACATGATTATTTTATTTCAGTCTTTATATAATAGATGCAATATCAATACGAATATTGGTGTGATTAATGAAAAGATAAGCACGAAAGTGAACCGATAAGAGTGTGTCAGCTGTGTTGTTACCATGGCGTTCATTTCCTCGCGTGCCGTTTAAAACTTCCTCTTGATAGAAAAGGTTAAAAATGAATTGGAAACACACAGTAGAGAACAGAACGCCATCGACTCAGTATTAAGATCATATTTCAAAGTCACTTATTCTTCTGGATGTAGCATTAAACATAAACAAGAGACCATAAATGAGTTCTTTCAATCAATTAAACTACGCCTCCTTCAGACAGAGCGAGGGCAAAACGCTCCGAAGAGGAATAGTGATAGAAATACGCAATAGTGTACGTGTATATATTCTAGAAACCTTGACGCAATAGCGAGTCCGAAAATACGAGAAATTTCCAATTCTCGCCAAAAATATCGCCAACTGCAGTCAGTTCGCGATAAGTCAAACTCCTGTAACTCGAATATATGTGAAAGTCGAAGCTTTCCCTTCGCCCAAGATTTTCCGTATTTTACTATTCCCTTAACTCGAAGTTTTTGAGAATGAATATGAAAAATAGCATATATAGGTATATATATATGCTATATAGGTATATATACGTATATAGTAATAGACCGCGCTGTATGCTTCTAGAGGCAGGACAGCAATATATTATTGATATATATAGTAATAGAATTTAGTAATGGAATAATTTAGCAGATTCATTTGTCTGCTTGTACAAAATGAATGGGTTTTCTCACGAAAAAAAGGGCTCACTGCATTTTTTGACAGAAAATAACTTTACATATAATACGTTACATATAATACACTTTATTTATAATACGTTTCATTCAAACGAATAAATATCATACGCCCTTTGCCATAATACAATATATATGTACGTCAAGTTTATTTCCATATTTTCTTATCCAGTAATTAAACATGATTAAATTATATAATAACTTATCATTTGGATTTTCTTCATCTAAAGTACGTAGTAGTTTGACACGCTTTGCTAATACGATATTCCTATATATATAGCGCTGTTGTTTTAATAAATTTTTCTTTTTTCCCACTGTGAAATCGGAATTTCCGATAACTCGAAGTTTTTTGCTGGCCGCTGCATATATTCGACTTATCGAGATTTACTGTATTGGCAAAATCGTTAGTATTCGCTGAAATATGGAGAATGGGTGAGAAATAAAGGGTCATTGTTGGGTGTATAGGCAAAGCCACCTTTAGGGGGTGTGCGACAGGCGAGGTCACGCCAGGCTCGCGTTTCTTGGGGCCCCGCATTTATAAAAAAAATATATAGATGCATATACGTATATCAAACACATTTTCTGCATTAAATAAGGTGTCTGAGCTTCGAAACTATAAAATTCTGGGTATTTTTTTCCCTTCATAAATTTCCTTCTGAATTTTTCAATCCTTAAATTACAAAAAAAAATCGTGTAATTGCGGAATGGCGATGCACTTGAGAATTATGCCACCCGGTCAGGGCCCGGGGGCCTCACGATAATGAGAATTACGAGACTAAGCATGTAAACTTGTAAGCAATCATTTCTGGACGGGTAGGGGCCTTAGAGAAATCTCTTTGTCGGAGGGGAGGGGGAGGCACTATGCACTTACTACGGCCTTCTTTTGCAATTTCTTTTCAAAAGTGAACGACGCATGCGCGAGATAAAGAAAAGTCCCTTTCTTCAGGTTTTTGGTCAGTTTCTTTCAACTGACCACATTCAAAGTTCTTCGGCCGGAAGACTTTCACAAGGGAATTTATGGAATATACCCCATACATAAACAAAAGCCTCGTAATTTGTGATACACATTAGACAATTCCATTCTAACTCCTCACAATTTTCGATTTTAAAAAAAGGATTTTCGCTTTGTTTATAGAAAAATATCTTGTTTTTCTCAAAACGATATGAAAAAAATGGAAGGAAATCTCTGTGATTTAACCTTTTAAAGCCTGCTGTTATCCTTATGTGCGAAAGAAAAATCTTGCCCCATTTCCATTCATCCCGTTCGACCAAACGGGACATATGGTCATGATACTCATAACCGGGATTCTTCGGATTTAGTTCATAGCTTTTTCGATCAGTTACTGTAGTCAATAATTTTAATCATTGAGTTTTCGGTAAAGAATTAAAATTTACGTCCCCGGGGCAATCGTTAAATCGAGGTTTCACTGTGTATTCCAAAGAAAAAATCCTGGATTATTGATCTGGCTTTGATTTGATATAAATAATGTTGGCTAACACAAGAATCACCATAAGACGAAAAAGTGTTACTTATCTTTTAATTATAACAATTTTACATCGAAGCAATGCATATAAAGGTCAGAAAATTTATCATATATAAGAACACGCAAGATCAACATCAATCACGAGACATTTACAGCTAAATTTAAATCATATTTACGCATGACACAAATTTCGAAAGACGATTTCGCAATACAATCTCCGCAATCACAATCCGGTTGGTACAATCTTGTTTCGTAAGGCGGTACTATGAGTTGGAAACCCTGATCAACCGCCATACAGCGTAAACGGTACGCTTGGGTGTCGACGTAGATTATCACTGAGCCAGCTTTCATGTTGGACAGCACCATCTTTAAAAATAAAATAAAGAAATGTGAATATTTTTTTTTACGAAATACAATGCTTTCATTCATTGATAATTGTACCACAATCATCACACTAATTATCACCTAACTGAATTATTTTCATGATGAAAAAAAGCGTGGGTGTATGGCAATGTGTCCATAGCGGCGACTTATAGTTTATGTTCCTTGAATCATCCCGTATTTTAAGGGACAAATCAATTTTTCTCGTGTTACTATTATCATACCGTGGGTATAAGATTCTTATTCGTTCCTTCAACCAATTAAAAGAGAGTAAATTTATTAATTTTATCAGTATTTTTTTACATTATTGGACTTTACCCTTGAAGAAGAGACCAAGCTTTCGGACCTCAGAAACGCTATTCGGCTTTTATATGAACCTCCAAGACGTTATGATGCTTTTATATGGATCTCAAAGATGCTATTTAGCTTTTTTATGGATCTCAAAGACATTCGGCTGTTCATCTTTTACCGTATTCCCTCACATTAGCTGGCAGGCCGTAAAAATCGAGGGACACCACAGTTCTTTAAATGTTAGTCTGGTCCATTCCCGTCATGCCGGGAAAAGCGAGGCGCAATTGGAATCTCGTGGTACACATCGATAAGACCGATATAAATCTACTAAATAATAATAATCGAATAAATAATCGAAACGGAATAAAATAATGTGGTTTTCTTTTTGGAACAAATGTGTTTTGTCCAGGAATTTGATAACGATAATAAAAATTATCTTTTTATTTATCGCTCCTAACCTAATTATCGGCAGTATTTTACAGCGTGATTCCATAATCCCCCTTGCCGCTTTTACCGTCGAACCTAGAACCTAAATAATTAAAAAGAAAATTGATATTGCTCCAGTTTTAAACCTAAAATTAAATTTTAAATAAGATTGAGTCAATTAAATTTCAATTTTTTTTTTTTTTGAAAATTTGTGAAAAAAATCACTATTGGATAGGTCAGGGGTTTTTAAACTAAGCGCCTTTGTCACTGTAGAGCGGTGGCTCTGCGGCGCCCCGACAAAAATTTCCCAAAAAATCCTTTGTAAGGGTAAGGGGTGCCGCGAGTGGGAAAAGTTTGCGAAACCCTGGGATAGGATACGTGTTTTTATGATTCCTATTTACGATCATGTTTTAAAAAATTGATAAAGTATTTTACAGATGCATTTCTAATTGCCGAATACAGAATTCGTCCAAATTTCCAAGTTATCGAAAAGATATCTGAAGGTTGTGTGGGAAAGTGGAAAACAGTGTTTGATTCTATACACAGCATACATATATGTTGGTAATAGTGATAAAGTATTGGATCATCTCGAAAAAGTTTGATAAATTTCGCTACATTTACCATTGATTATGCATAATTCTCAAATTCCCAATCGATAAATACCATGATCGCGTAAATACTTCGGATTTTTTATGTTATGGGAACGTGTAGATTTGACAATTTTTCTAACATTAAAAAATGAGAGAAAATTGAATTTTTCACACAAAATATGTGAAAAGAAACTCTAATCGGTCAAAATATAATTGCACGTGAATATAAAAATCATTATTAACCTGTTGCTGCGTTTTTTTTTTTCCACCCACTTCAAAGTATGTGAAAAAGGCCAACATTTTGCGATGAAAACTAATTTAAGTACAGGGTAATCAGCGAATAAGCCCTTATTTCAAAATTAAATATCTCTACAACAAAGATCAATAGAATTATGCGGTAAACGGTACGTTTATTAGCAAAACTGTAAGAATGTTGTACAGAAATTTCGAAGATTTAGTTTTTTTTTTAATTTTTTAAAATTAAAAAAAACTGGAGATTTTGGGGTTCCGAAAATCCTCATTTGTGTGAAGAGAAACCACTGCATTCGCCTAAATTTACTGCATAGGCTGCGGTATGCGTCATGTGTGCTGACAAATTGTTCCAAAATTGTAACTTAACGTTCAGTAGTAATCGTTTCTCGCACGAAGAAGGGGCCGATAATGCCTCTGGCGCATACCACAGCCCATGCAGTAACTTTAGGCGAATGCAGTGGTTTCTCTTCACACAAATGAGGATTTTCGGAACCCCAAAATCTCCAGTTTTTTTTTTGGTTTCTTTTTTAAATTTTAAAAAATTAAAAAAAAAACTAAATTTTCGAAATTTCTGTACAACATTCTTACAGTTTTGCTAATAAACGTACCGTTTACCGCATAATTCTATTGATCTTTGTTGTAGAGATATTTAATTTTGAAATAAGGGCTTATTCGCTGATCACCCTGTAAATACAAATACAACGCCACAACAGGAAAAATGCCCAACGAGGTGGCTGAGAAAAAGATGCCCATAAAAATATGGATGCCATATATTTCCAAAAAATATATAGCAACCCAATTAAAAATGCAATTAACAAAAAGTATAATCAATATATACACATGATAAAATACTATACAATACTCATAAAGAGAACTTATGGTTGTCTTATTCTAAGTATGGATAGCTTCTCCCAACATGTTTATTGTATTTCTTTTTAAACATGAAGCATATTATAAAAATTATTGTTAGTCTTGTAACGCTAGCTTTACTTACATACATAATGTAAACACAACGATGACTCATTTATCGCACTAACCATAGTTGACGATTATGCATAATCACGGGCGACTGGTCAGTGGCAAAATTCCCCAAAAGGGAAATTTTTCGGCTTGTCCATCGTCACGTGATCTTAAGAATTGCCTTTAACAACCGCATCGTGGTTGCATTCGGAGTTCGATTCTTAATGCGCTTCTTACGTATGGACGATTGATTATTAATAGAACCCGGATTATATGCATTTGCATATTTTGGCATTTTTTAGCATTAATACAAATACGAATACAACGCCACAACAGGCAAATTGCCCAACGAGGTGGCTGACTTAAGAACATCATGGATCCCCGAGCCATTTTTTGGAGGCCCATTTTTAGTGCATATTTTTGCATTTTTTAGTGCATATTTTTAGAGCATGTTTTTCCACTTTTTTGATACATATAATCCGGGCTCCAGTTATTAAGAATAACAAGATGAAATACCCCAGGGCTGAAAAAATCCCAATCGCTATGGTGACTAAAAAATTGGTATTGGAGTCTTTTCTTTCTGCAGTTACTAAATTGCAGGCTGAAACAAAATGTCGACTACAAATTGCTGCACAAAATGTTTGGAATGAAAAAACAGCATATCTGCTAACATGGAAGAGGGTCACTATGCCCTGAAAAAGTCAAGAGCAGCATTATTTTTAGACCTTTTTCTTCGGGTGAAAAAATTTTTGGTGCCTAAATTTTTTTCGCAATTTCTCAAGCCCTGTACTAGAGCATTGTTTTCCCACCATGTTAAAAAGTAGGAGACACTTAAATATAAATGGCACTTACCTTCAGAAACTTGTCTCTGTCGTTCTCAGGTAGAATGGACACGAACTTCACGATAAGAATCACGTCTGCGACCCGTATGCGTCGTATATGGTTTCGAATTTTATTGGATAGAAGATCGGCTTGTAAGAAATCGAAGCAAACTCTCAATTCACCGAAGAATTCCCGCGGATTTCTCTCGATGACTTCAACCATTTCCTCTTGCAGGGTGCTCCAACGCTCCCATAGATCGACGTTACACACGTCGACTCGTCCACCAGATCGATGTTCGGCGAGAGCTCTGCAAAACCCTATAGCGTCGTTCCCGGGTCCGCTTCCGAGGCTGACGACGGATAATCGATCGCTGTACCGTATTCTGAAGAATTCGCCAAGATGTCTCGAAAGTATTTCGTCGACGGCGAGTTTCGTCAAAAGTGTGTGACACGTCGCAAATCTTTTCATATAGGCGTAACAATTTGCCACATCGTCGAAATTTATTTCCGAGAATTCAGAATTATTGTTACATTCTCTGAAGGGGTTCTTCAGATTGTCAATTGCTTTCTTGACAGCACGGTCGGGAATGTCCCAATGCCTCCGGAATTTTTCAGCTACTTTAGTGAATAAATAATGAAATAATTCGTATGCATCATCGGTTTGATGAGCCAGGGAACCCATGTTGTACACTGTGCTGAAAAAGTAGAAAAGAGTGTAAGTTCGTTATAACAAGTACAGCTTGTAACGAGAATAATCAATGTGCTGAAAAAAAAAAGTAGAAAAGAGTACACGGCTGGGTCGGACAAATCCCAGGCGCCAGATCACCATAACGGTTAAAATAATGGTATTGGAACCTAAAATTTTCTTTGTGTAGTTACTAAATTGCAGGCTGAGAGCAGCCCAAAATGTTTGGAATTTATAGCAGCATACTTGCCAACATAAAAGGGTTACCATGCATTGAAAAAGTCAAAAGAAGCTTTAATTTTTGGACCTTTTTCTTCGGGTAAAATGTTTTTTGCGCCTAAAATATTATTCTGGTGCCTAGATTTTTTTTGCGATTTGTCCAGCCCTGGTATACAGCAAAAATCCGTTGGCTTAAAATAAGTACGGCTTGTAACGAGAATCTCGCTATGGCGAGTGAATTGTCGAATAGCTAATGTTAAAGATACAATATGCCTTCGGTTATAGCGAGTTTAAAATTAGGAAGCATCCGCTGTAACGTCAAAAGACTTTTTTTTAAAATATCATTTTTCCCTTGTCTTTCTTTAAGAATCTGAACATTATCACTCTTATCATGGCACATGCTCCTCGTAAAAATTATCAAGTACTCCGAACAAATGGACATAGAACTTTGAAAAGTCTAATTCTTTCAACAATTTTTTTTTTCTATTTTCGGCTTTCCTCACCATACACATTGTAAATTGATTATTTGTGACAACGGGTCGTGAACTTGCAGTTGAAGAAGTTTCCGAATGATTGGAGAAATCGTGCAAAAAAACTTCTCGAATTAGCGGGGAAAGCATTGAGTTCAAATATAATATTTGAGTTTCAGAAATATATAAGAGTTCACACAGCCATGGGAATTATGGGAGTGGTGATACAATAACTGAGACTTTTAGTTGCTCAACTGAATCGCTTTGATAACAAAATCTATGCAAAAAGTATCTTAGAGCAGCGGTTCTCAACCTTTTCTGACTCGCGGAGCCTTTTCAGTGCATAATTTCTATGGCGGAGCCATAGAACTCGAGGAGCCCTTTTTAGTATATTATTTATATGGCGGTACCCTTTAGGTCTCTTTTTTTGTTTGTTTATCAAATTTATTGATTTATTTTATTATCCTCGAGTGGCCACGGAGCCTCTGAAAAGTGCACACGGAGCCCCAAGGGCTCCGCAGAGCACCGGTTCAGAACCGCTGTCTTAGATAGCTAACTGCGATGAAACCGCCAAAAATCCAATTTTATGACTAGAGTTCTGTTCATTCGTTAATACAACTATTATAACTAAAAAGATGTTATATTTAAAACGCCGTTTTAATCAGGGTTGGGTTTTTGACAAGGGTACATGACAAACGTCAAAAACTGGTTTAAACTGTCAAAAACCTAAATGAATGCTTTTTGAAATGTTTTGAACACAGTAGTTATATAAACATGATGAAAAACTTTTTTTTTTGTATATTACAATGTTTTATTTTTAAACATTAATTTATTACAATAATTAAAACAAAATATTAATTATAATTTGCAATTTTGAATTTTTCAACATAACAGTCTAGAACATATAAAATATAATTTTGTGGTTCATTTTATCTAAGTCACTGATTACCTGTGTCCAATTTGCTAAATGGAATAGAGCTGCTTATTCAAAATATGTACGATAGGGGCATCAGAGTTAGGTTTTAGACTTCAGAAACTATAAATCATTATTAAAACAGTAAAAAGCTTATTGTCAATGTTGTCAAACAGTTTTTTTTAACCTAACAGATATGCTAAATGAAAAAACTCTTTTATGTAGATTAAAGGGTTTTATATTCGGAATTATAATTACTCAGAATCTATTATCTGAATCTGATATTTTAAATTTTCTGATCTGCCCAAAATTTTATTCCATGTAAAAATTCGCACACAGAATCTGTTAATAACTAATTAAACTCATTTATTTTCATCTAAAAATTTCTTAGAGCTCAGGGTGTATAAATTCACAGAGTTTTAAAGAGTATTTTCAACCAAAGCAGAGCCGACAGGACTTGATACCCAGAGCATTTGTTTTGCACATTTAAAATTAGATACAGCTTCAATTGGAAAACCATTGCATTATAAATGCTAGTAAATATACCATATCATAGTGCAGAAGTGAGAATAACCAAGTTTGACTAAGGATAAGTTACAGGAGTTTCTTAAGCTTCATGTACAAGCTAGCATTGCCAAATTAAATGACATTTTAGTTCTACAATTCAGTATTTTGATCGCTAGATATATTTAAATGTTATGCACAATAAGAGTATCTCTCTCTCTGTCTCTCAGTGATTATCTAGAAAATTTAATAATAACAGAAATCAACATTACACATATATGATGTAATAAACTTTTTTAAACACTTATCTGTTATAAAAAGAGTACAGCAGATGGTTTATATCAAAGCACATATGTATAAGCAGTTGAAGAAATAATTTTCTAAAACTTATGACCTGACAAGAGCAGCAAAAAAGGGAAATTCACTTACAACGAGAAGTTCGTCACAACGGACTTTTACTATATTTCTACTGTATTTTCCCGTGAATCGAAGAGAGCACAATCATTTGCGACTTACCGGAGAGGAAATCCTGTGATGAATGCCTCCTAGCTGAGCGCAACCTATCCAAAGCTGCTTTGAGCCAGATTTGAACTCAGATAAGAGTTTTTAGCCAATGGCCACTTCAATTCTTGCGATCAAATAATAAAGTTCCGAAGAATGTCTATTGAATACTTTGACTGAGATCAAGCTCAATCGCATTCTTTCACACACAAAAGAAAAAAGTTATACGGTACTTTTGCACAGAGCTGCAGAGTTTATCCTGCTCTTCCTCTGGACAATGTTGAGTCAAGAAGAAAAGGCTCTCTTTTTGTGTAATGTTATCACAGCGGTGTACGAGAAGAAATGACGCAACAGCTGCCTACTTCCAAGGTCTTTCGTGTTGGGACATGAAATCAAGGCTGTTCTGATCACATGAATGTCCATGAACTTGATGATCATCGAGTTGGTAGGAAAAGAAGACTTTGAAGTCAAGTGCGTATGCGGTAGAAATCAAGAGAGCTTTTCTTTCCTGTTTCGGTATTTCGGGTGTTTGTGTATTTCGGGTCAATATTAAGTCTATATGAGAAGAACTCATGTTGATATTATTCATATGTAATTTTTATAGCACCTCCGCCGTTGCATGAGAATGTCCTTTATTATTTATGTTGAAATTTTTAACATATATTTATTTTTTGTTAATTATACTATTTTTATCTGTAACTACTATATTTTTTGTATTTTTTTCCCATCATATATCTGGAACTAATATCACTGTACTGTATTTTTTAAACCTATTCATTGCAACAACCGGTATGGGACATTTGTCTCCTTGGTTGCCAATAATATCATATAACATGTATTCACACAAATTGTAAAATAAATTTGAAAATTTGTTTCGGACCCACTTAGGTTCTGTAAAATAAGACAGAGAGCTATTCAACCTTTCTGACACGGCGGGCCAAATTGAAACTTTACACAAAGCCCGCGTTCTACAATCTCGTGTAATTTAGTGACCAGGGCCGCCCTTACCAGACGCAGGGCCAAAGACGTGTTCATAATTTCGGGGCTCCTCAGATCTGGTTATATATATATATATTGTGGGGAAAGGGAACTCGGCATCCCCAAAGATTCATTGTTACAGAATTAATAAAAATTCAGAAATTGAATTGATGAAAATTGTAATATTAATTATTGATGAAAATTGTAATATTAATTATTGATGAAAATTGTAATATTAATTATTGATGAAAATTGTAATATTAATTATTGATGAAAATTGTAATATTAATTATTGATGAAAATTGTAATATTAATTATTGATGAAAATTGTAATATTAATTATTGATGAAAATTGTAATATTAATTATTGATGAAAATTGTAATATTAATTATTGATGAAAATTGTAATATTAATTATTGATGAAAATTCCAAAATAGATAAAAAAATGCAGAATTCCATTCCGAAATTGATGAAAATTCGGAATTCCAGAATGGTTGAAAATTGAATACTGTAAAATTAATGACAATTGAGAATTCCAAAATTAATGGAAACTCAGAATTCCAGGATTGATGAAAATTCAAGAATCTACGAAAACGACGATCTTAAATGGAAGAGTTATGTCAAGTATTTGCAAAAAAAAGACAATTTATAAATTTCACTATCTCAAACCTTACTTGAATCAGTCTTTTTTACAAACTCTTTATTACTCATTGTTTCACTCACTCCCAATACATGGCTTAACTGTTTGGGGTTCTGACTATATTTCAATCCTTTTCCCTATAATCAGCCTCCAAAAGAGAGTAATCAGAGAATCATCACAAATGATTTTACTACGCCATCAACAGAACTTCATCAACATCACTGAATACTTACATTACGTCGATTACATTTTTATAAAGTCATTCCCCTCCTATTCAAAGGTCAATTCTCATTACCTTTAAATACATATCGATCTTCAAATAGACTAAAGAATATGGATTCACTTCCGTTACCTCATAAAACACACTTTTGAAGAGACATTTTACTTATCTTATCCAAAAATTCTACAATACATTACCACCAGAAATCACTCACAATACTAATTTATCATCCTTTATAAAATGTGTCAAGTAATACATTTCTATACTTGATGGTATAGAAAATTTGTTTTAAGGTTTTTTGGGTTGCTCATATAATTCTTAAGTGACGTAACAGTTGAATTTATTTTCACGCTGCATCTAGTTGTTCACGTGGGCTAATTAGACCGGGACCTACAATTTATTGCTGGTTCCGAAGAGGCAGGCTTGTTTTTTTATACTCATCGGGAGGTTGGTGCGCTCGCTAACTAGGGCCGTCTTAAGAGCATCGTGGGCCCCCGGGCCAAGTGGTTTTTCTGAGGCCCTACCTGGTAAATTCTAGTAAATTTTAATGAGATCTCATTTTTATGAGGCCTCTCTACTCGTGAGGCCCCCGTGCCGTGCCAATACCTTCTAAAACAGATGCTTTTAAGGCAAAGGCTTGCCCTAGAAGGTGTTGGCCGTACCCGGATGGGCCCATGCGTTAAGACGGCACTGGCGCTAACCCCTCGGTGGGGGACTCCCTGCGGTAGCAATTTTTTCTGCGATTACGTAGCAGTTTATTTTATGTACCGCTGTGTCAGGAAAGTTTTCTGACAAGGAGGAAACGGGTATCGAACTCGCGACACCTCTAAGCATCCTTTGGTACTTTAGGCGAGTACCTTATCGACCTGGGCTATCGCGCCCTATCTTTTTTTATTTATTTTTTTTGCTGCAAGCATGTAAAACTGTTTTTAAATTGCACTCTTCTGTTGCCATGAATTTTTTTTTATATATGTAATATATCCACAGTACTATTTAGTTTTATCCGTTCAAAATTTTGTTTTCCATACTAATTTACGCTAGTATTTACCAGAATGGGTCATTTTCTTACGTGACCCCATGAAAAATAGGATTAAATAAAACCACGAACAGTATATAATTCAATAAACTGAATTTATCTAATTGATTATAGCTTTATTACATTTTGATTTACAATTTTTTTTTTTCGTCATGGTAAAAACCAGGCTAATAAGTCATCAGCCGGATTTATAATACTTTATTACATTCTGATGCTTTACAAGTTCAAAACCCTACTCAGCATCAATAAAAATCTCTTTCTAACAAAAATTGTCATTTTTATCTATAGATGGCGCAACAAGAAATATTTTCAGAATCAGAAGTGTACGCAGGGGAGGGCTTAGGAAACCCGCGTGCCCTTCCCCTCCCCCCAATTTGATTGATTTTTCATCACCAAAATATTATTCATTCGCTTATACTTTGATTGATCATATTTTCTTGAGAGAAATGCGGGAAATCGGGCTTCGAAATACGGGAAAATACGGGCACTGCCAACTTGAAAAATGCTCAGAATTAGGGTGACCATATACATACGTATTTCTCGGGCAGTCCCAGTTCTTTTCTGTTTTTCCGGCTGTCCCAGCTTTTTTTAAAAAGTGCCCCGGTTTTTCACATATTTTCAACGAAGACAACTTGGCACTTTTTGTTCTTCAAATCAACAAATAAAATTATCTTCCCCACCTCAGAAATTACATTACGATAAATACGACTACAAATAAGAATATTCATCTCACATATGTGTCATGTTTATTTTTTTAATTCACTGCAATTTGTAAGAACCTCTTTACATGAACATAATGGAACAAACTTATTACCAATATAAATGTTGTTCGCGTTGAACAATTTTGCAATGCTTTTTTCTAAAATTCATAAAGAATTTTATTTATATGCCTGTCACACACATACACACAATATCAAGCCTAAATCACAGTATAATATAGTGATTAGTATTTTTAATCACTTATGTTGTTTGCTTTTTATTTCTTGATGTATTTTTAAGTTCATTTATAAGCGTGATTGTACCCGTTCTTGGAAATGATATTGCTGTACATTGTATTTGTAGTGGCCCCACATTTTCTCGCGATTGGCAACTTTCCTGTGATTTTAGCATGAGCTGGCAACAGGGCCTCAACTAGATGCTTGGTCACCCGGGTCAAGTGTGCATTTTGGCTCTCCCCCCCCCCCACCCTTGTAATGTTGAAGGAGAGGTTTGAGAATAAAATTTGCGCCTCCCTCTGGTCCGTCCAGCGCCCGGGGCACGAGACCGCGACCCCAGTTGGCAACTTTCTTACTCAGAACCGGCTTTGGATGAAAAGTGAAGTCCTTGGATGAGATGGTACCACAGACAAATAAACGGAAAAAAAAAAAAAAGAGTTCGTTGTCGGCGAGTTCGTTGTCCATCAACGATTACGTCACCGATCCAATCGTTGGTAGGATTCGTGTCCAATCCTCGCAACGGATTCCGTTCTTGTCCGGTTTTCCTTTAAGCTAATTATTTCATCCTTGTTATCATCTAACTAAAAGAAAGTGGCATCTTATATAAACCCCGTCTCACAGTACGGAAAACGAAAGTCTGGATGATGTTTGCAATAGGTGTGCTGTTCGTTTTTGGAGCTTCCGTGCACGTCGCAAATTCCGTGGAGATCGACGGTAAGTCAAGAAATGCTTATTTCTACGAAAACGAAAGTAGTACCGCATTCATTTTCTTTTTGTTTTTCAAAGATTTTTGAAATTGAATCTTTTTTTGTGGTCGTGTTCGAATAAAAACGATTTCTAATTAATTACCGTATTTACTCGAACGTATAGGGGGCGAAGGTTTTTTATTCAGTTTTCAGTGCTTCAAGAACTTAGGTCGCCCTATATGCGTGAGCGAATATCTAAACGGATTCGCTAAAAGATAAAAAGGGGTAAAAAAAAGATCAACGAGAAACGGGAGCTAGTTCAAGAAATAACTCCAGAACTAATGCTGATTCCGACTGATTGAAAATGGTGATCAGGATTCATTAAAAATGCAATACATGGAGTAAAATAATCGATGAATGAAACAATCGAAAACTAATGAGAGAAATAGTTTCAAAATTAATCAAAATTCGGAATTTATGAAAGATATAGTTTCAGAATTGGAGAAAGTTTTCTGTACTTTTGGCCCACAACTCCTGTTTGATTTTCAGTGCCCCTGGACCAGACGGTGGCATTCGGGGTTGCGGGGACTGGTGAAGCACCCATATTATTTTGTAACAGCATTCTGAGCACCACTCCCCTAGAATTTATTAAGAAAACCCCTATACCAGGGATCTTCAACGTATTATTTCTTTCATTAATTTTGGAATTATCTCTTTCATTAATTTTGGAATTATCTCTTTCATTAATTTTGGAATTATCTCTTTCATTAATTTTGGAATTATCTCTTTCATTAATTTTGGAATTATCTCTTTCATTAATTTTGGAATTATCTCTTTCATTAATGCTGAAATTATTTCTTTCATTAATGCTGGAATTATTTCTTTCATTGATTCTGAAATTATATCTCATTAATTTTGGTATTATCACTTTCATTAATGCTGAAATTATTTCTTTCATTGAATCTGAAATTATATATTCTTTCATTAATGCTGAAATTATTTCTTTCATTGAATCTGAAATTATATTTCATTGATTCTGAAATTATATCTCATTAATTCTGAAATTATATCTCATTAATTTTGGAATTATCTCTTACATTAATTTTGGAATTAACTCTTACATTAATTTTGGAATTATCACTTTCATCAACGCTGAAATTATTTCTTTCATTAATTCTAGAATTTTTCTTTCATTAATTTTGGAATTATCTCTTACCTTAATTCAGGAATTACCGCTTTTATTAATTTTGGAGTTATCACTTTCATCAATCTGAAATTATCTTTCATTAATGCTGGAATTATCGCTCTCATTAATTTTGGAATTATCTCTTTCCTTAATTCTGGAAATATCTTTCATTCATTCTCGAATGATCTTCCGTTAATTCTGGAGTTATCGCTTTCAATTATATTGGAATTATCACTTCATTAATGCTGAAATTACCTCTGTCATTGATTTTGGAATTATCTCTTCCATTAATTTTATAATTTTTTCTTTCATTAATTTGGAATTATCTCCCTTTAATTAATTCTACAATTTTGAATTCACAGGCTTCATTTCACACTTTGCTCCAATCTGTGTCCTCCCCATAATTCACATGCTTTAATGTCCTTTAGAGTTTCACTCAGTTTATTAGCGGATCAAATTCATTTCAAAAATATTTCGATTTTTAAAAGCGGTGACTTGATTTTATTAAAAGGAAATTTTATAATGTGATTGGTATTGATTTGATTTCGTTTTAGCGATTTGATTTTATGAAACGGTTGATTTTATTCACCCGTGATTTCATTAGCGGCAGATATACTCTTGTATCATAAATTAAATTTATTTCTCTTTCTATTATTGCGATGTGATTATAGTACCGATATGCACACCGCCGGATTATCCTGAATACGGCTATTATGGACCAGTGCACGAAGAGTACACAGCTGGTGACAGGATATTCTACTACTGTAACGTCGAAACATGGATCGGTGGAAATTATCAAAGGATCTGCTTGGACAGTGGAGATTGGACTGGCGACACACCTGTATGCGGTAAGATTCTTTTACTATTTGTACATCGTTACGAACAATGCATATCATAGTGAAACCTCGATATAACGATACTGTGTTGACCAAGACAAAATATCGTTGTAGAGGGGTTATCGTTATATTGAAAGGTAGCATAATCATCAGGGGCCTCCAAATTTATGCTGTTGTTGGGATCTCTTCTGAATCGACGTTGTTAGTAACACCATAAAATGCATTTTTAGAATTTATTCGCAGTAAAAAATTTCTTAATTGAATTAATTCAGCGTTTCTAAAAATATGGCCCGCAGACCCACAGGTGGTCCTTGATATTAGTAAATAGTAATATCGATATGAGTTCAAATAACAACCTTCATACTTCGGTTCATCTTTCATCATCGAAGAGAATGCAGGAAGTTGTTATCCTAAATAAGGATTATCACTAAATTTTGCTAAAAATTGCAATTTATTGCCTTAAATGCAATTTTCCAATTACTGCTAAAATTTCAGATGGGTGTGGGGGATAAAGTTCTGCCACAAATCGCAGTAAACAGAAATGTATTTCACGAAAAAAATATTCAAATGATCTGATAACCATGTCTCATTGAGAAAAACGAAATTCAGTAAATTGGGATCGTAAATAATAATCCGTAAAATATACGGGACATCACCATAAACCGGAAAGCTCTCAGAGAAGAAAACTTTCTTGTTACAAATACTCGGAAAGCTGTTCTTTGTTTTGAGTTTTAGATAGTTTTTTGAGCTGAGACAGTGTCGTTAATTAATCTAGACCAGTTAAGAGTAATAACAACCTCGAGAGTGTGGAAGTATGTGAGTGATCAAAACATTGTGCAAGTATGTGAGTGACCAAAAAAATTATCGTGAGCGAGGGACGGAAACAGCGATCTAGAAGGTTTGAAAACATGTGAACGACCGAAAAAGTTACTTAGACATAAATGTATATATATTGTGGGGGGAGGGGGGGGGGCTAAGCAGGCTATAGGTCAGGGCGGCTAATTCGGAGGATTGCTAGTCAAGAAAACTCTAGTAGAATGAGAAGGGTAGAAAAATTTGAAACTTACAGACCACACAAAACTATAAATCGCCTCCGAAGGGAGCTCCCGCCCAAAGTCCTCCTCGGAGGGCCCTGAAATTGTGTGGTTCCTTGTCCATTGCTCGAATTTCTGAATTCAAAAATGAGACATTTGCCGAAGTTGTGCCTGCTATTTATCATACCACCTGATCCAATTATCGTGGGGTACCCCTTTGCACCCGAGATTGCCCCCCCCCCCGAGCCGGACTTGGTGGGCCCTGAGGTAGTTTATTAAATAATCAGGCAATCCCTTCTTTCTTAAATTCAGAAACAAACAAGATGAGTAAAACAACATTCAATGTCTGACAAATAAAATACCGTCCGTTGGAAAGCACTGTTATAAAAATGTATATGTTACTGCCAAAGCCCGAAGTGCGGCCAATTCGCGAAGTGGCTGCGGATCACTGGCCAAAGTTCGTAGTGCGGATGTAGGACGTTCCGGAAGGCGTCAAATCCTTTTTTTTTTTCATCTCTCTGGCTATGCAGGGTAATTCAAAACACAACGTACAAATTTTTAGGGGAGGTAGAAAACACAAAAACCAAACAGAATCATATAGGAATGTATGACCGGGAACTCCCCAACCTTATCAGTTGGAGGATAAACGAAGATGCAGAAATGACAAGAAAGTAATAAGTCGGAAAAATTCTTTATTTAGCGATACTTTTTACACGAGGACTGTACGTGTACACGCTAAGTTTTACAACAAGTGCTCAAAGTTCTTACCATCCACAGTTACACACGCTTCGCAACGGCGACGCATTGATTGTCGAACCCTTTCAAAAATACCCGGCATTTCGCGGACGTTTGCAGCTGCCACGGAGATTCTTGCGACGTGGATGGTAAGAGCTTTGAGCACTTGCGCGCGCATGCGTTCTCATGTCCAAGTTTTAGTAGAGAGAGAGCGGGAATTTCTGGTAACCCTACTTCAACGCTTTCTCTCGCATATTTAATTTTGCGTAAATAATAAATAATGATATGGCTACACACACACACTGGAACCCCTGTTACCATCTGTGAGATTTAAAAAACAACACTAAACACCAGCCTGCTTAAAAAAAGCCCGCTGAGATGAATAAACATTTATTTCAATGGTACCATAAAGATCCCTTTTTTTTCCAGATGGGGAGAGGGGGGTGTCTTTCATTCCACCTGCACCGGGCTCAGAATTGGCGATTTCTATGCCCCACATCCAATCACTATGCGGTATTTGTGAGCCAATCAGGTATTTTCTACGCCAAAATAATAAGAAACGAAATAGGATGCTGTGTTTCAAAATGTGGCAAACTTGCTAGGTAATGTGAATGACGTTTATGGCAAACACTGCAGAGGCCTTCTACTTCTAGGTGGTGATGTTATAACAGGCATTAGTAGCGAGAAGCGATGAGTGGAGACAGCAGCCTCCCTTAACTAATGCTACTTCACGCTAATAATGAGTGTTATAAGGAACTAGCTATAATACCCGGCGTTGCCCGGGTTTCTTCAATGAGGCTTTTTCGATCACGTGATATGTCCTTCTTTCTTTGAGGGACATGCAAACCGTGTCTAAGTTAACCAATACAGTGATTTCCCGCGCAACTCATGAAAGAAACAAATCTAGATTTAAAGAAACGTAAAAATGAATATTTTCCCCCTTTTTTAAGGGGTGCTAGGTATTGCGATTCCCCCCCCCCTTGAACTTCAAGTTATCCATCTGCCTATTTCTGTTTCGAAAACTGCTTAGTTATAGCTGTGGAATTTCTTTGATGTACTTTTTACGGGTCCATAATTAATTTTAAAACAACCTAAACTAATATATGAATTTATGCAGTTGAATATCAAAAGGCAATACGGAGACATTAATGTTCATGCTTGAGAAGATATAAATAAAAAGTTGAAATCAATGTTATTGCATGAATGTCCAACTCAAAAGTAGGTCCAGCTAATTACTTCATATTTAATCTCCTGGGCTTCGTATATCTCTAAGAGAACTCAGTATTTCAAAAATCGGGTGTTTAATATAGTTTCTAAAATTATTGATGTGACAGAAAAAAACCCCACCCCAAATTTCCACATTTCTACATTAAAATCGGCAATTTTAACACTGATTTCTATGAGGATCACCCTTTTCCTGACCCTCAAAGCGATGCTGATGATGATTATGACGTCATTCAAAAAACCTCATTACTGGGAGTATTGAAAATGTGGCAAACCATTATAAAGGCATAAATATTGTTACGAACTATAGACGATAGATGGCGCAATCCTTTAGCGCAATCTTCTGTTGGCAACGGGAGTTGATTCCGGTTTCGGTTTATCGCAGAGGGATGCGATTGGAGAGAACATTCCAGAAAGTCCCGCCACCTCCAGATAGTCCGTACGGTAGCACCGCCAAATTGGAAACTGTAAAATAGAATTTTGTAGAACATTCTTTTTCTCGAAGTTTCTGCCGCTCACAAGATGGCTGGCTCAAAGAGACTCGAATAGAGAGATTCGATGAACAGTCTGTTGTGTTTAAACTTTACGAGGAAATTGTTAGCTCTCTAGTTAGGTTGCAAATGCGTGTAAATTGCTGTTCTGTAAATAAATCTGTGTTTGTCCGTCCAACCACTTCTTGTTTTTGCAATCTCGAAGTCTTGTGGAAAATTATCCGAAACAATATTATACATATACTGACAGCGTTGAAGAAATGACAAACCATTGTAAAGGCATATACACGTCTTAAACGCATTGCTAGGGAACCACTGTAACCAATTGTTAATTGGTAAGTAATTGTTCCGAAAGTTATTGTTGAGGCCCAAAAACCATTGTTGTCCGACAGTTTTTCGCCCATTTCGGCCATTTACCCAGGTCTGACAAACTTTTAAAGTAGCCTATCATTTAAGTCGGGTCCCATTTGGTATATATATATCTATATGCAAAATTTGGCGACGGTCGATCTAAAATTGTACGTTTGTATAGAGAACACACACACACACAGAGAAAATCAATTTTATATATGTAGATTGAAATATGTGTCTCTGGTGTATTGGTTAGCCCGGTATAGAAGGGGAGTCGTTTCGATTCCCGGAGGAAACAAATCCCTTTTCTTTCCAAATATTAGTTTCGGCGTAACATCCAGAAAATTCAATCTCAGTATATTTCTAATTCCAGCTTTTCATACTTTTCAAAAAGAATTAACCATTCACAGGTATTGAAAACCCATCTTTGCATCTACAGATTGTTTCAAATTTAGTTTCTTTCCTCGAACAATAATCGATTGGAACAACCTCCCATCAAGCATTATTGATTGTACAACAGTTTCTGATGTCTTTTGTAACATCAATCGCCTTCTCCGCCAAACTTCACCACCGCATTCCCTTGTATAGGCCTCGGCTGAGCAATACTGTGTAAATAAATAAATATGGCTGTAATGTGTTTTTTAAGGTCCATGTAAACTAAATATCTCATTTGAATGCAGATGGCTCGTTGACGTACAAGTGGGTGAACCAGACCAGCACAGCTGACCCATTCGAAGAAAACGAAGCCGAAAATGCCGACGATGGCTATCGGTCGACCTGCTCGTCCACTGCACGCTCTCCCAACCAGGAATGGTCAGCAACTTTCTCTGGACCAACTCACTTATTGAGAGTGATGCTGTTCCTGCCTAGAGGTTTTATATTTCTTTCACTTTGGTTTTGTTTAGTTATTGTATTTCAATAATATGTCTATAGCAGTGATTCCCAACGTGGGCGTTAACGCCCACTGGGGGGGGGGGGGGTGGAATGTTCCAGGGGGCGGTAGAAACTACGGGTATAGCATAGAATTCTATGGGTTAGATTGCATTGGGGGGCGCTGGGAGAAAAACATTTATGAAGAAGGGGGCGATGGGACAAAAAAGGTTGGGAAACTATGGTCTATAGCATTGCTCCCTTCTTCAGAAATGTTTTTTCCTCCCACTGCCTCCTCCCCAACACAATCTAACTCAACGGTTCTCAACTGGTGCTCCGTGGAGCCCTTGGGGCTCCGCATCCGCTCGAGGAAAATAATAATAAAAAAAAAAACAGTAAAATTTAAAAAAATAATTATAAATATTTTTAAATAGTAAAAATAAATCAGTAACTTTGATGAATAATTAAAAAATTGGCCTATGGGGCTCCGCCATAGAATTTTTTTACTTAAAAGGGTTCAGCGAGTCAAAAAAGGTTGAGAACCGCTGATTTAACTCATAGGATTCTATGTTATACCCATAGCTTCTACCACCTTCCCCCCCCCCAGAACATTCCATCGCCCCATAGGGGGCGTTTATGCGCACATTGGGAATTACTGATCTATAGCATCGTACCTAATTCCTGTATCATAGCTGATCACAAATCACAGAGCGAAATACATCATAGAGAAATGAAATCATAGAGGGAGATTGAGAGAGATCCTTTAAATACGAGAAATAGTCTATTCTCGCAAAAAATAGTTGCCAAACATAAGAGAAATCACCATTTATGGCTGATATCACTTATATATAGTTAATGGGGGGGGGGGGGGGAATAAAGGACTACTGCAAATCGCAGTGAATCAAAATGTATTTCACTAAAATAACGATGAGCATGACCATTGCTAGATTTCCTTATAGGTTTGGCAGGTTGCAGCACAGGACCTCAAAAATCTAGTAGTGTCAGCGAGTAATGATGGTGAGAAGACCGAATCCGTGAGTTGGCCAGATTTAACCTGGAGGAATGGGGAATTCTGGCCCTTGAAGTTAGACAAACTGACTGCGGTTGCTGCGGAAGGCTCCCAAGTATTTAAGAAGTTGGACACATAGGCCAAGGTTTTGGGATTTGAGTAGAAGTTTAGTATGGGACATCCTGCTAAATGCTTTAGAAAAATCCACGAAAATCATAATTTGCGGGTTTTTATCAATACTGTTAGTTCGGAACGCGCGGATGAATGGCCGCGCTTGTTGTTGAGAGAGGAAAGTAAAATTTTTTATTTAAAAACGTATACGGCAGGACTACATAGTAAATTAATATATGAAACACTTTCCGCTCTCAACAACAAGCGCGGCCATTCATCCGCGCGTTCCAAAACCAACTAACTGTGTATCCTTGACGAACTTGATCCTTTGGTCGGCTTTGACAGATTCCCCCACGATATTATTGATTTTCGATTCAGAGGGCAAATTTGATGTATTCCATGAGACGTTGAAAATAATTAGAAGATTTAAACTATTCGCGAATTTATGGGATCTTTGATCATTTTTGTCGCACCACGGTCATTTTCTGCACGCGCGAGCTAATTAGATCGGGACCTACAATTTATTGCCGATTCCAAACGGCAGGCTTGTTTTTTATATTCATCGAGACGTTGGTGCGCTGAACCCCTCGACGGGGGACTCCCTGCGGTAGGAATTTTTTCTGCGGTCACGTCACCGTTTCTGTTGTACCCCGTGTGTCAGGAAAGTTTTCTGACAAGGACGAACCGGGTATCGAATTCGCGACACCACTAAACATCCTTTGGTGAATATCATATCGACCTGGGATGCCACGCCCTTGGAAAATTGGGATAATGTTAATCATGTGCTGGGATCCCAAATGTATTTAGTATTATTGAGGGAAAAGTTATGAAACAATTTAACTTTCAGACCAGATTATATTTACTTCAATTCCTCAGGAAATGTACACTACGATGTCATAAGCAAGAGATCCGATGGGAAAGAGTTCAGTTGCGGAACAGCCAATAGAAGGAACGGTAAGTTTCCAGCCTCGCAACCATATAAGTTGAAAGCTAAATTTTCATTTTGAGACATTGCAATGACAAGTCTTTTTCCTGTAATTTTCATAGAGGATATTGCGTGCAATATTGTAATTTTTTGTTTTTCATACACACGCACAGATAGACTAGAATGGGTTTTCCACAATTGCCTGGAGCCTAACAACACGAACATCATAGGCATAACGATACGCTCTTTGTCATCGGAACCGTTGCAGCTTTGCGAGGTGGTGACGCACGGCCTAACAGGTGAGGTTTCAAACACCTGTAAAGGATGGTCTCAGGGCCGCAACTAGAAGGTGGGGGGGGGGGGGGGTGCACGCGAGTCTGGTGCCCTTTGCTCCGGACTAGAGAAGGCGCAAATTTCACTCTCTAACCTCTCTTTCGACGTTATGAGGGGGGCATGGCCCCCACATCCTGAAGCAGGGCCCCTAGACTGGGATCTTTTCGGGGCCCCCGACCAGACTTTCACGGGGCCCCTTTATGATGAATTTATAGCGTGAAAAGAACAAAAAAATGATTAAAATCACACCGGGCCCCAGGGCTGGAGACTTGTCAGCCTACCCCTTGTTGGGGCTAGTTGAGGGGGCGCCAAGATGCGTGCTTGCCCCGGCTGATCAAGCACCTAGTTGCGGCCCTGCATGGTCTACACGTATTATAACATATAGATTCACGCGTTTTATTTATAATAACCTCTGTTCTCTAGATCCGACGTGCACTGATCCTCACGTTCCGGTCGAAAATGGCCGCTTGATGCTGACACGGAAGACAGCCTCTTTGGTTTGCAACAATAATTATAGGAAGAGCAAGGTCAGTAAACTGAAGTGCATCCGAACTGGTGTCTGGGAGAGAAGGAATATTTACTGTGAGGGTAAGATACCAAATGTTCTCGTTAATATTTCAAGTGTGGCCCCAAAACTGTTTCCTCCTCTTCCAATGTGGGCTGGAAACAACAAAGACACATCCCTGGACTTGGATATTGTGTAAATCTGGTCAGTGTAAACGTGGGTTCTTAACCTTTTTTTTTCCATCACGAGCACTTTCCTTGCCAAGGCTGCTCGATCTTTTAAAGAGTGTGGGCCACTTCAATGGTTTGAAACGTGCAAAACGACGCGTAAATGTGTTGCGGGTCACTTGAGTGATTAGTAAATCAACCCCAGGTAACTAGAGTGATCTTACTTGAGTGATTCGAAATGTCCACTTAATTGAAGTGAGAATGTGCCGCGGACCACTTAAGTGATCTGAGAATGTGCCCCAGGTTACTTGAGTGGTCAGTAAATCAGCCCTAGGTCATTTGAGTGATCTGTAAATGTGCCCAAAGTAACTTGAGTGATCTGGAACTGTGCCTCAGATCAATTAAATGATCGTCAATATCCAGGTTGG
The DNA here is from genome assembly GCF_987345545.1 of Pholcus phalangioides. NCBI lineage: Eukaryota > Metazoa > Arthropoda > Arachnida > Araneae > Pholcidae > Pholcus > Pholcus phalangioides. Next base: position 28,312,520 of record NW_028301628.1, read on the forward strand.
GACGCTAGAGATGGCACAGTGATAGTCAGACGAAGTTCATTTTCTGTGCGAACTCGAATGCGAACCGATCTCCAAGCGTTTCGAAAAGTCACCAAAAGAGATACTCATCAACATAATTCAAAATTCAGGCATAGTACGGAACAGGCAAGATAACCTTCCACGTTGTTGCTTCTGAATTCGGCAGAAGGCAGTACTGGGCGCGAATGGCACAGTGGTAAGATGCTCATCTTTACCATCACAAAGGTTTAGTTTCACATCAGCCAGCTGTCGAAACCTTCGTAGTGATAGCGGTGAGTGACATCATATTCGGATAAGTCACCATCTGGTGGCAGCGTCAGAAACTCTTAGCTTTGGCCTGAGTAAGATCTGGCGGGTCTTAACTGGTCCACCATGTACGGCCCCGTTAAACGCACGAAAGAGGATTCGTAGGCTTTGTAGCCTAATGATCTAAGACATTCACCTGGTAAGTGAGAGGACGTGCGTTCGATTTCCCGCAAGGCCAGTTGAATTTTATTTCCTAGATTCATCTCCGTATAAGCCAGGTGTCGAAACCTTTGTAGGTTTACGCCAGGTCCGTAGCTTCGATCCCAAGGATTGGCAACGAAAATTTCTTTCCCTTACGGACCAGAGACGACAGCCGATAGACTGATAGAGCCTTCCAATGTGCCTTTGCCGAAAGTCCCTCCTCCGTGTTCAAGACAAAGGACGAAAGTAAAAAAACATGACTTTCCAGCTGAAGATGTCAGCCTTCGCTCCATTCGCATCTGAAAATACCTGCTCCGGCTTCATTCGCAGCTGAAAAGATGCCTTCTTTCATACCATTAGCAGATTGACCATATTTCCTCGAGGGAAATACGGGAAATTGGGATTCCAAGTACGGGAAAATACGGGATATCGCCAATTATCGCCAAGAACGACGCCAAAAGTGAACAATGTTGTCAAACATTGCTGAAATTACAGAAAAATCGCAATGGCGGGAAACGAAGCATTACTGCAAATTGCAGAGGAGATTCCACGAAATAAAACGTTAACCAAAGGCAAATGTGAGAGATTAATGTTGTTATTTGTAGTTGTAATTATCATAATATAATTTATGAGTTCAAAAATATTTTCAATTTTTGACTTCAATGAAGAATAAAAATCCAAGTGGGCGTCATGTAAAAAGCGGGAGAAACCAGGACACTTTTGCCAAAAAAGTCGGGACGGCTAGAAAAAGTAAGACAATCGGGACTGTTCCGGGAAATATGGGACGTATGGTCAACCTGTGAAGGAAGGTATCTTCAGATTCTATTGGTCCAATAGAAAATCTGAAGACGTCTGATTTCAGACGTCTTCCGCTCCGGAGAATAATGATACAGGGTGGGCAAAAAGTCCGCAGAAACTAGGCTGACCATATTTCATCGAGAGAAATACGGGACATCGGGATTCCAAATACGGGACATCGCCAATTATCGCCAAAAAGGATGCCAAAACCAAACAAAGTTGCCAAATACTGTTGAAATTACGGAAAAATCACAATGGCGGGAAATGATGCATTACTGCAAATTGCAGTGGATTAAAATGTATTCCACGGAAAAAAAAAAAACGTTTACCAAAGCAAATGTGGGAGATTAATATCCCATATATAGTTGTAACTATAATAAAATAATTCATGAGTTGAAAAATAATCTCAATCTTCGACTTCAATAAAGAATAAAAATTCAAGTAGGTGTCGTGTGAAATCCGGGAAAAACCGGGACACTTTTGCCAAAAAGTCGGAACGGCCAAAAAAAGAGAAAATACCGGGACTGTCCCGGGAAATGCGGGACGTATGGTCACCTTAGTAGAAACTTTAAATGTTCATAAAAACCGAAAAAATAACCGAAATAAAAAACAGTTTGCAGGTTTCGCATCGCTATGTCACGAAAATTTTTTTGACAGGAAAGCCGATAGGTGGCGCTGACGTACACAAGTCAAAGAAAAGATACGCAAACAACGAACAGAATGTTTCCAAATCGTTGCAGTATGTGTTGCACATGACCACCACCACAAAGGATAACACATAATGTGTATAATGCGTGATAATGTATTATCCCCTGTGGTGGTCATATCGAACACATACTGCTGTACGATTTGGAGGCATTTTGTTCGTTATTTTGCGTATCTTTTCTTTGACTTGTGTACGTCAGCACCACCTATCGGCTTTCCTGTCAAAAAAATTCCTGTGACCTAGAGATACGAACCTTGCACAAACCGTTTTTTATTTCGGTTATTTTCCCGCTTTTTATGAATTTTTAAAGTTTCTACGCGGACTTTTTTCCCACCCTGTAGTATATATATATATATATGGGGTCATGCAAGTATTACGTCAACATCGGGGGGGGGGGGGTTTGAAGGTTGATTACGTCATCAACCACCCTTTTTGAACATATGAATTATTCTAAGATGCTGACGAAATTTTGCTGACAAGCGGGTGGGGGGGGGGGGTCATTGTTTTGCTGACGGGGGGGGGGGGGAAGGAGGGGTCAAAAATGGCTAAAAATCTGCTCACGTAATAATTGAATGGCCCCTATCTTTAGTCTATGCACCGCATCCTTTCTCAGCTGAAGATGCCGGACTCCGCTTCATTCACAGCTTAGGATGTCCGTCTTCGCTGAGGTTGCGGATCCAGTGCGGGGTGGGGGAGAAGATAGGAACGATCGCTTCTCCCAAGAGCCAAATGATATGGTAAAAATTTGTCATTCCCGTAAACTAACACTGGATGGTTCGACGAACTCATTGCATAATTCGTCTCTCCCGACTCATCGTCTTGGATCTGCGCCTGTGGACAAGATCATGCATTAAAAAATTTAAATTTCTATTTCTTTTTTAGAAAGGCTTAAAGACGTGGTAGCTGTAGAAGATGCAAATCGTCAAGGAGGAATTCTGCCTGCAAAACACGAGAGACCTTAAATGGTGATGAATCATTCTGTTTGAAAAAAGAAGCACAAAAATTTATACTTTCCCTTTGTTTAAACGCTTATATGAATTGTGTAGGAAATATGGACGATATCAAGTTTTCCTAACACCCAAAAATGCACGGCGAAACAATTCAAGAATAATGTCGATGCAATGTTCTCCAAAAGCATTTTTTTGGAATTTTTGCTTTTTTAAATTTCAATTACAGTCCCGCGGGACTTGAAAAATGTCAGAAAATAAAAAATACGCATGTACTGTATTTATTATGCATGGAAGTTTTGTTTGTTTTTTTCATTTGATAACAAGGGAGACTGTTATGTACCCCTTGGCGCATTATTTTTCTCAGTCAATTTTTACAGTAAAATTTCAATAAATTCATTTTTTAGTAACTGTATACTGTATGAAACATCATATACAGTCAAACCTCGTTAATGAGTCACTCTTGGGGGAGCAAAAATATGACTTAGTAAGCGGAGTGACTCGTTAAACGGAGTAAGCCATAGCTTGCCAATTCCTGCCTGAGGACGATTGGGACTTCCAAAAAAGTGATCAGGTAAGTGGAGTGACGTGTTAACCGGGTGACGCACTAACGAGGTTTGACTGTATATTTTAAATTTCTTGTTTTTCTTACTGTAATCATTAAATATGGATTTTTGAAAAAGAAAAAAAATATGTTCCGAGGTACAACAAAGGGGGATCTTGTACCTTGAAACCGGGTAAAATTACAAAGATAAAAAAAATACTATCGTCGCCAAATTTGGCATATACATTTATATACCAAATGGAACCCGACTTGAACGATATGCTACTTTAAAAGTTCGTCAGAGCAGGGCAAATGGGCGAAAAACTGTCGGGCAACAATGGTTTTTGGGCCTCAGCGATCACTTTCAATGCGTTCAGACATGCATATGCTTTTATAATGGTTTGTCATTTCTTTAATGATACCAGTATTATGCATGATAGTTCATGCCTTTGTAATGGTTTGTCACTTTTTCAATCCTCTTAGTAATGAGGTTTTTTGGATCACGTGATTTTTTGAGGGACATACAAGGTAACCAATATGGCGATTTCCTGTGGAATTCATGAAAGAAACAAATTAAAGAAACATAGAAATGAATCGTTTTTTTCTTCTTTTTAACGAAAGCTAGAAACTTTAACTTCAAGTTATCGATTTGCCTGTTTTTCCTTCAAAAAATGCTTGATTAAAGCTGCGGAATTTCTTCGATGTAATTTTGCATGGACCCATAATTAATTTAAAAACATCCGAGACTATATGGATTGATGCAATTGGATATTAAAAGACAATACGGAGACATTAATTCTCATTTTTCCGCTTGAGAAGATATAAATAAAAATTTGAAATCAATGTTATTGCATGAATATCCACCTCAAAAGTGGGTCTGGCTTAGGGTGACCATACGTCCCGTATTTCCCGGGACGGTCTCGGTATTTTCTGTTTTTTTGGCCGTCCCGACTTTTTGGCAAAAGTGTCCCGATTTTTCCCGTATTTTACACGAAGCCTACTTGAATTTTTATTCTTTATTGAAGTCAAAGATTGACATTATTCTTCAACTCATTATTTTATGATAATTACAACTAATATGAGAATATTAATCTCCCACATTTGCCTTGGTGAATGTTTTTTTTTTCGTGGAATACATTTTAATCCACTGCAATTTGCAGTAATGCATCATTTCCCGCCATTGTGATTTTTCCGTAGTTTTAACAATATTTGGCAACTATGCTCGGTTTTGGCGTCCTTTTTTGGCGATAATTGGCGATGTCCCGTATTTTCCCGTATTTGGAATCCCAATGTCCCATATTTTTCAAGAAGAAATATGGTCAGTCTACTCTTATATATCTGTCATGTTTATATTTTAATTCACGGCAATTTGAAGTGGCGCTTTATTTCCCATGATTGGCGACATGATTTTAGCATGAGTTTGCAACTTTGCTTACGTTTGGCATCCTTTTTTGGCAATAATTGGCATTGTCCCGTATTTCTAAGCCCAATTGCACTCACTTGGGGCACTCATAACTAGACTGACCATATTTACTCGAGAAAAATACTGGAAATTGAACTTCGAAATACGGGATAATACTGGACATCGCCAATTATTGCCAAAAATGGTGCTAAAAGTAAGCAAAGTTGCCAACTCATGCTAAAATCAGAGAAAATTCGCCAATCGCGAAAATGAAGCACCACTTCAAATTGCAGTGAATTTAAACAAAAAAGAAGAGAGAAATGTGTGTGAGATGCATATTCTCTTGTTTGTAGTCGTAATTATGGTAATGTAATTTCTGTGTTGGAAAGATAATTTTAATCGTTGATTTGAGGAATATAAAGTTAAGTTTGTTTCGTGGAAAACACGTGAAAAACCGGGAAATATGGAACGTATGGTCACCCTAGGTCAGCGGTTCTCAACCGGTGTCCCGTGTGAACGCCCCAGAGGCTCCACGGCAGCTCGAGAAAAATACAAAAAAAAAACAGTTAATTTGGAAAAAATAATTATAAGCATTTTTGAATAATAATAATAATAAATCATAACTTTTATGAATGAATAAAAAATAGACGTGGGCTCCTGTCCATAGTAGGCTGACCATATTTCCTCGAGAGAAATACGGAAAATTGGGATTCCAAATACGGGGGAATACGGGACATAGCCAGTTATCGCCAAAACTGAACAAAGTTGCCAAATGTTGCTGAAATTACGGGAAAAACAATATGGCGGGAAATAAAGCATCACTGCAAATTTCAGTGGATTAAAATGAATTCCACGAGAAAAAACGTTCGCCGAGACAAATGTGGGAGATTATTATTCTTACGAAGGTTTTATTTAACAACTGGCTGTTGCGAAGATATATTCTGGAAAGAGAGAAAATTCAACTGTCCCTGCGGGGAATCGAACCCACGTCCTTTCACTTTCCGGGTGAACGCACTAGACCACAGAGGCAACGAGTCTCTCAATCTTTCCTTGAAGCTCGTGTACACTGAAAGGGACCGTACATGGACGGCCGGACCAGACTCAGGCCAAGCTCACAGCTGCTGACGCTGCCACCAGATGACGACTTATACAAGGATGACGTCACTCTCCGCTACCATAGACCGTCACTCCCACGGTCTAGGGCGTTCACCCGGAAAGTGAAAGGACGTGGGTTCGATTCCCCGCAGGGGCAGTTGAATTTTCTCTCTTTCCAAAATACATCTTCGCAACAGCCAGTTGTTAAAAAAACCTTCGTATGGTAGCGGAGAGTGACGTCATCCTTGTATTATTATTCTTATTTATAATTTTAATTACCATAATGAAATTTAAAGAATAAAAATTCAAGTAGACTCGCGTAAAAAACGGGACACTCTTGCCAAAAAAGTCGGGACGGCCAGAAAAATAGAAAATACCGGGACAAACTGTCCCATAGAATTTATTATTTAAATCCATAGAAATTTATGTACCAGAAAGGGCTCCGTGAGTCAAAAAAAAGGTTGAGAACCGCTACGCCTAGGTATTACAGGCAAAGAAAGGAAAAAAAAAAAGTTCGCGTTGTCGAGGGCGTCCATCACCGATTACGTCACTGATCCAACCGTTGATGGGAATCGTTTGTCCAATCCTCTCAACGGATTCCGTTCACGTCCGGTTTTTGCCTTCAGTAATTTCACCCTTGTTATATTATCTAGAGAAAAAGTGGCATTTTATAAAACACTCCGTGTCTCAAGTACGAAAAACGCAAGTCTGGATGATGTTTGTAATAGGTGTGCTGTTCGTTTTTGGAGCTTTTGTGAGCATCGCAAATTCAGTGCCTATCGACGGTAAGTTAAGAAACGTCTATTTTTACGAAAACGAAAGTAATACGCATTCATTTTCTTTTGGCTTCCAAGGATTTTTAAATTGAATCTTTTTCTTCTTCGTCGTGTCAAATATAGATTATATTATATTATCTATCATTAATTGCCGTATTTACTCGCTTATAGGATTCAATATAATATAATTTCAATTTTCGGTGCTTCAAAAACTTAGGTCGTGCTATACGTGCATGGATAAACCCCCTTTTTATTTTCTTCAGAGTTTTCACTTCTGATTGTGATTCACTAGGCACTTTCTTCTTCAAATTTTGAAAACAAAGAACGGAAAATAAACAGTAGAAACCCTCAAAACAAGCTTTCAAAATGCAGAATAATCAGATACTACCAGTTAAACACATTTTAGATCCCATAAAACCCGCTTACGTTTGATTCACCCCAACATGTGCGATAAACATGTTGGGGTGAATCGAGAAGCTCTATCCATACTTAGAATAAGGCAACCGTAAATACATTATGGGCATTGTATGGTATTTTATCATGTGTACATATTGTTTATAATTTTTGTGATTGTGTTTTTAATTGGGCTGCTGTATTTTTGAAATATATGGCATCCATATTTGTTATGGGCATCTATTTCTCAGCCACCTCGTTGGGCATTTTGCCCGCTGCGGCGTTGTATTTGTATTTGTATATTATAAATACACCAGGGGTTTTCAACGTATGACCCGCGGGCCACAAGCCTCGAAGCATTTGTCGTGGGCCGCCGATCATTTTCAGAAAATGGTCGAAAACATTGAAAAGTGATTAATTCTAGAATTAACGAAATAAATAATTTCGGAATTGGTGAGAAAAATAATTCTAGAATAATTGAAAGAAATAGTTCCAGAATAAAAAGGAAAAATAATTCCCAAATAATTTGATGAGAAGTTACTCAGAATTAATGAAAGAAATAGTTTAGAATTTTTGAAAGAAAATAATTTCAGAATCGGTGAAAAAAATAACTTATAAATCGATGAGAGAGAAATAATTTCGTAATTTTTGATAGAAATTATTTCGCAATCAACAAAAGAATAGTTGTATAATTATTGAAAGAAATTATTTGTAGATATATTGATCCCAACTTCTCGGGCTTTGGCGGTGACATATACATAATATAAATGTTTGCTATGTTTTAATAATTTATTAAGATAGTCCAAGAATATAAATATTGTTTCGAAAATTATGAAAACAGTTCATATTTATCAATTATTATGCAATTTTTTGCCTGTAAATAGTCATTATCTTATGTAAAAATGGAAATTAACGCATTCCTCTGTAAATCGGCAACAAACTTAGCTCAATTTGGCGACAGCTCCTATGATTTTACGACAACGTAGTGCTAAGAGACTATTCCGGATAGTCGAGATTCTACTGTATAAAAGTACATACTTTCCAAACATACATTATAACTACAGTCGAATCCCGTTTTAACGAATACCGTTATAGCGAAAAAATCTCGTTTTAACGAACACTTTTCTAATCCCCCAAATAAGTTTACATAGGAATAATGCTAGGTAACCTATAACGAAATTTCGTTTTAACGAAGTGATTTCTCCGGTCTCTTGGCGTTCGTTATAACGGGATTCGACTGTATCTTCTTTGTGCCGTTGTGTTGTGTGATTCAAACTAGAGTAAGAAAAAAAAAATTCAGATTGCAAACTTCAAGGTAAAAAAAAAAAAGAAATGGCAACAAATTTTAACAAATTAGCGAAAAATCACAGCCACGAATTCCCTGCAACAAAACAATGTCATCTACCAGTGAATTCAACGTATAAAATGAAAAAGGATGTGATTTTCCCTCAGTCTATATTCAAAGGCGATTCTGAATTTTTAATCTTCAAACTGGTTGCAATAATGAAAGTTTAAAAACCCCTTTGTGCACGCACGCAAAGCTACGCATTTAAGGGTTGACGACTGTTGAAATTTTTGGACCGGTCCCGTGACTTTTGATTATTCGGAAAAGGTTTTTTTAAGCTCGAAAGTGAAAATATCGACGGCCGGAATAAAAAGGTCTTATCTTTGTTGCCAATATTTCCGGCTAATCAGATTCCGTTGAAGGATGGATATATTTTCGTTGAAGGATGTTCTGATATATGAGCGCCGGATCAGATAAAATGACAATCAGATCGATGCAAACGCGAGGTTTATTCAAGATAATGAACTGATTTTATCATCTCCAGGAGAGGAATCATGATATTTTTATATTCTATGGATTTGTGTGGGATGATTGGGCTCAGGAAAAATTTTAATTACGGGATTTGCTATACATAAATATTGGGGAAAAATAAAGAAATTTGAAGTTTTTGAAATATTTTCACCATTTAAAAAAATAATGTCCGTGATATGTTTTGAATATCATTTCAACAATAGGATTGTCAAATAGAATTATTAATACATGTGCAGCCCAGGGCCGTACCATTGCTAATCCCCCCATCCCGTTTTTTCCTACGTATAATAATTAGCTTACTTAGAACCTCCCGAAGTTCAGAGCATTGACTAAATTGCCCAGTCTTACTGAAATTTTTTTTTCTATCAATAGCATTGATGTAGAATTTTTCTCGCAGTTAAGAACGAAATCAAAAATAGAGTTATATTTTAGTATTTAAAATATATAAGTAAAATATTTATGTAATTATTATGTATTATTTATTATAATGTAAAATATTTTAGTTGTGAAATTGTGTTTTGATTATTTTTTGTCGCACCACGGTCATTTTCTGCACACGAGGGCTAATTAGACCGGGACCTACAATTTATTGCCGATTCCTAACACGGCAGCCTTCTTATACTCACCGAGAGGTTGGTTTGCTAACCCCTCGATGTGGAACTCCCGGCGGTAGCAATCCTTTTTCTATGGTCATGGCTCCGTTTCTGTTGTACTCCTGTGTCAGGAAAGCTTTCTGACAAGGACGAACACGCGACACCTCTAAACATCTTTTGGTACTTTAGGCGAGTATCTTATCGACCTCTGCTACCGCGCCCAATTGTGTTGTGTGAAAATATTCATTAATAACATTGCTGAGAGCGTTGTGTACAACAGCTCTGTCCAGTAAGTTTTCCAACAATAACGTTGTTTCATAGTTATTTCACATCGACATTTCTAAAGACTTGTCATAAAAATAGCATTACGGAGAGCAGTGGTGGGCAAACCGTGGGTCGCGAGAGATTCTCCAAAATAAAGATTTCCAAATAAGAAATTCATTTTTATTTAAAAATATGTTCGAACTAAACAATGCCTTTATTCACCGCTGAGTTAATTAATTACCATGCACACAAAGTGATTTTATGAAATTCTACTTGAACAATAATGAATATATCGGGCTCCGTCATGCCAGAATGACGACCGTGACCGTGACAAAGTAATACAGAGCGCCGGATCAATTTATTAATTAAATTCTAGATCTACATCTCCTTCATCTTGGAGTCCACTACTGACGTGAAAAGTTAATTAGACATTATATTTAAAATTATTCAACCCCCCCCCCTTTTTTTTTAAAATAAACTCCCAAAAAGAACCCTCAGAAAATCCCATTACCCTTTCATTTGTGCTTTTCAGCCATTACACGCAGGATCGGTCAATCATCCATTACTATTCATTCTTGATCAATCATGATTTTTTTTTTAAATACAGTCAAAACTCGTTAATGAGTCACTCTTGGGAGAGCAAAAATATGACTTTGTAAGCGGAGTGACTCGTTAAACGGAGTAAGCCATAGCTGTGCCAATTCCTACCTGAGGACAATTCGGACTTCCAAAAAGTTGCCCGGTAAGCGAAGTGACGTGTTAACCTGGTGACGCTCTAACGAGGTTTGACTGTAATTGTACTGTATTTTCAATCATTATTTGTCATATTTAACTTCATGTCCTATCAATTCTTTTTTTATTCTTATCATTCCAAAAGAACTTATGTACCATAAATATATGAACAAAACAGGGTAATATGTATATTTTAAGTACTGTAATTACATTACATACCATTACGAAATGAAATTTGTCAAACTTTGACACACATACATCAATACATCATATATACTACATATGATTAAAAAATCGTTTGCCTTACAATACTTTCATGTATATTAGATTTCTTATAGTACCATATACATTCTAGATTATAACAAAATTCCAAAATACTCAAAGGCTATTTACAAAATGTGATTAAATATTTAGATAATATAATTCAACTAATATCTATACTATATACAAAGATGTCTCTGAATATTTACTTCTTTTCTATAAGCTATCAGAATTCCTTCCTATATTGAGCCATCAATATATTTTTAGGTCTAAGATGACTCAGTCTCTCATTTTCATCATACGGGGTGTCTACTTAACCGCGGGGTTTTACTGTAGTTTATTACTATTCAATTATACTAGCACATGCATTCAATATAGTTTTTATACAAATGTTCTCAAGAAAGTCGTGCCCTTAAATTTTCTTGGATCAGTCTTTTTGGAAGTCTGTTATTCAATACTATATTAAGAATTTTTTTTAAAAAGCTCTATATCTGGTCGGTTATCTTTTTTTTTTTATGGTATTTCTGGTGATGGTCGACGTTTACAATCTCGGTTTCACTGTAGTATATGGTCCATAACGACATTAAAGCGCAGTTATACATTTGAAAATATTTGCAAATGACAAAGAAATGAGATAAAATTTTTCTCAAGTTTGAATGTCCTTTGGGGCCATTTAAATATTACGTCACCATCGATGAAGGGAGGGGGGGGTGTTTTCCGATTCGCTTACTTTTGATGACCGGGAGGGGGGGGGGTTTGGATAATGCTTACGTCATCAACCAACTTTTATGAAAATATGAAATATTTTTAATGGGATCTCACTCACTGCGCCAAAAACGAGAAAAATCTTTCGATAGTTTGTGGGCACTTGGCACTTGAAGTAACATTCTCCCCATCATTATTGATAAGTGCCCTACAGAACCACTTTAGTGATCTCTAAATGTTTCGCGAATCTAAGTGCTCTGGAACTGTGCCACGCATCACTGAAGTGATCCATAATTATGTGCCGCGGATCACTTAAATAATCTGGGAATGTTCTGCGGGTAACATGAGTGGTGTAGGACCGCACTGGGGGCCACTTAAGTGCTCTAAAACTACGTCACATAGGATCTCTAAATGTGTCACGGATCGCTTAAGTGGAACTGCCTCCCGGGTCATTTAAGTGATCTGCAAATGAAATTTTGCTGACAAGAGGAGGGGGGTCAAAAATCTCTAAAAATTTGCTTACGGCAGTACTTGGACGGCCCCTTTCGAGTTTCACTCAGTTTCTTGGCAAATCAAATTCATTTCAAAAATATTTTTGATTTTTAAAAGCGGTGACTTGATTTTATTAAACGGAAATTTTATAATGTGATTTTTGATTTCGATTTAGTGATTTGATTTTATGAAGTGGCTGATTTTAGTCACCGGTGATTTTTATTAGCGGCAGGTACTGTATCATAAATTAAATTTACTTATTTTTCTATTATTACGATGTGATTATAGTACCGATATGCACACCGCCGGATTATCCTAAATACGGCTATTATGGACCAGTGCACCCAGAGTACACAGCCGGTGACAGGATATTCTACTACTGTGACGTCGAAACATGGATCGGTGGAAATTATCAGAGGATCTGCTTGGACAGTGGAGATTGGACTGGCGAGACACCTGTATGCGGTATGATTCTTTTACTATTTGTACATCATTACGAGCAGTGTAAATTACGGTGACACCTCGATATAACGATACTGTGCTGCAGGAAAAAATATCGTTATATAGAGAGGTAGCATAATCACATCATGCGCCGCCATATTTATGCTGTTGTTGGGATCTCTTCTGAATCGACGTTAATAGTAGCACCATAAAATGAATTTTTATTATTTATTCGCAGCTAAAAAATTCTAATTAATTAGTTCGGCGTTTCTCAACCTATGGTCCGCAGGCAGACTTGATAAAACTATTCACCCGTTGTAATTGATATTAGTAATATCGATATGAGTTCAAATAACAACCTTCATACTTAAGTTTACCTTTCATCGTCGAGGAGAATGCAGGAAATTGCTATATCAAATACAGAATATCACTGAATTTCGCCAAAAAATTTCAATTTATTGCCTTAAATGCCAATTTGCTAATTACTGCTAAAACTGCTGAAAGGTATGGAAATAAAGGGCTGCCATAAATCGCAGTAAACAAAAATGTATTTCACGAAAAAGATATGATCCGATGAGCATATCTCAAATTCAGAAAAATGAAATTAGGTAATTGTAATGGAATAATAATTCGTAAAATACACGGGACATCGCCAATTGTCAGCCAAACATTGTCGGAAGTAGGCACAATCAGCAGTCGTAACTAAAATTCTAGAAAATTGACCGAGAAAAATAAAACCTGATAAATATGTGAGATAAATATTTATAATTTTTGAAATAATTATCATTAAAAAAAATTATATTATGAAAACGTTGCATGTGTGTGCGTATTCGCGGCTTTGGTGAATATTTCAAGTCAAAATAACTGTCGTTGAAAACACGGGACAAAATTTTAAAAAAAACAAAAATTACAGGAATGTCCCGTAATGCGGGACACAAGTGGGCCGCCAAGTTATTCCAGTCCTTTTACTAGTCCTTGTTTTGGGCTCATTCAAGTATTGCGTAAGCATCGGGGGGGGGGGGGAGAGGTTTCGGATTTGCTGACTTTTGATGATGGTGGGGGGGGGGGGGGTTTGAAGGTTGCTTGCGTCATCAACCACCCCTTTTTGAAGATATGAAATGATCTAAGCTGCTGACGAAATTTTGCTGACAGTGGGGGGGGGGGATCAGTGTTTTGCTGACAAGGGGGGGGGGTCAAAAATGGCTGAAAATCTGCTTACGTAATACTTAAATGGCCCCGTTCGGAAAGGTTAAGAAACACTGGATTAGTTCATTAATAAAATTTAGTTACTTGTTAGCCCCTGTAAAGTAGTTTCCTTCAGGATACTTTTTGTGTAGTGCACAGAAAGTATCTTCATGGCAGCTTCAACACTTTCGAAGGGTGGATAGTGCAAAACACCGATGTTATTAAACGCTCTCAAAGGAACAAAAAACTGGTGAATAATTTAGAAATATATTGGAAGTGGTTTTTCGAAAAAAAAAAATACAAGAAATTTCCTAGGCTAAGCAGGTCATAGTCCAGGGAGTCTAATTTGGAGGAATCAATAATAAAAAAACTAGACTAAAATGAGTGAAGGGCAGTAAAATTTGAAAGCCCACAGGCCACAAAACCATAACTCTGGGGGCGGGGCGGGCAAAGTCCTCATCGGAGGGCCCTAAAATTGCCTAGTAATATTACATTATTAAACCTAAACGCAGCATAAAATTTATATCTAAAAGTGATTCTGAAAGAAGATTATATGCTGTATCAAGCAGAACAAGTAGTATTTTCCTTAATGTGCAGGGCAAGACACTTCTGTAGAAAACTCCTATTCTACAAGTCGAAAACAAAAACACTGATTAAGATCTGTAATCAACTGAAGAGACTGAAAAGGTTATCGTTCAATGTCTTCTCTGTGCAATGAAAACATTGGCGCCCCCTATTAGTTGGTTCAGGGACTTTGCAGGGCGCAAAACGCATCATCTTTTTTAAAAACTGCGAAGTTGCCCCCTCCAAGTTAACCCTGTTGACGGTATAATACATAACAGCATAGACGTTACACGTGTATATTTTTTTTGTTCTATAGCTATGTTTTTTAAGGTCCTTGTAAACTGAATATCTCATTTGAATGTAGATGCCCCGATGACGTACAAGTGGGTGAACCAGACCAGCACAGCTGACCCATTCCAAGAAAACGAAGCCGAAAATGCCAACGATGGCGATCGGTCGACCTGCTCGTCCACTGTACGCTCTCCCAACCAGGAATGGTCAGCAACTTTCTCTGGACCAACTCACTTATTGAGAGTGATGCTGTTCCTGCCTAGAGGTTTTATATTTCTTTCACTTTGGTTTTTTTTTAGTTATTGTATTTCAATAATATGTCTGATACATCATAAACCTATTATAATAGGTGATGATAGAGGGACTATAATTATAGTCCCTGTATTATCATAGCTGACCTCAAATCATACAGTGATGTAGAGAAATAAAATCATATGGGGGGGAATAGAGACCCTAGATACGAAAAATAGCCCATTCTCGCAAAAACAGTTGCCAAACGTAAAAGAAACCAGCAATTATGGCTGAAATCACTTAAATATATAGCCAATGAGAGGAAAAATAAACGGCAAATCACAGTGAATAGAAATTTATTTCACTAAAGTAATGATGAGCATGACCATTGCCGGATTTCCTTATAGGCTTGGCAGGTTATAGCATAGGGGCCCCCGAGGTCTGCAGAGGGCCTCAAACTGTTATTCTTTGGAGAAATTGCGGTAAGATAAAATATAAAACTTTAACACATTGAGAACTTTAGTGTCAGCGAGAAATAATGGTGAGAGCCTGGGGCGTGTAGACCTAACCTGGAGGAAAGGGGGGAAATCCTGGCCCTCGAAGTAGACAGATGGCTACGATTGTAAACGAACTGACTACGGTTAGTGAGGAAGACTTCCACGTATTAAAGAAGTTGAACACATAGACCAAGGACTTGGAGTATGAGTAGAAGTTTATTATGGAGCTACTTGTCAAATGCTTTAGAAGAATCCAAGAAAATTATAGCAATTTAAAGATTTTCATCAACACTGTTAGATAAATCATGAACAGAACTAATTGGGTGGATTCAGATAATGATGATCTAAAGTCCTGTTGATTAGGGAAAAAGAAGTTCATCGAATCTAGGTGTATGAGAGGATTTTCTCAGCAACTGTGTGTTCAGAAAGCTTGAAGCATTTAGAGGTGATTGCGACTGGTCTGAAATTAAGGGTAGGCGAAAGAGAACCTGATTTATATGAATAGGTATAATCTTATTAATTTTCCAGTCAGAGGGCAAATTAGATGTATTCAATAAGACGTTGAAAATAATTAGAAGATTAGTTAGAAATTTCATCTGTGCAACATTTGAGAATATAATCTGGGATCCCAATTTGGGGTTTCAATTTTCTTTTAAAGATTCAAGAGGTCTACTTTAGAGAAGAAAACAGGATATGAGTTATATAATGTTGTTTAATATGTGTAATGTGTGGAAATCGGAAAAAGATTATCGAGAGGGAATGGGGGGTCAGAAGAAAAACAGAGGAGAAAGCCTGGTCAAACGATAAGGGGAAGTTAGATCAATGTTAGAAATTTTAAGAACGAAAGAACCGTCTGATATAGGGCAAAGAAAATTCCAAAACTTTGTTGGGTTTGTTTTAATTGTTAGGCAAGGCTAGCTAGATAATTGGATTTTTTGGTGACAGGTGGAGATCTTTAACCCTCAGAATGCTCCCATCATCCATAGATGATCAGCGTAGTAACCTACTCAATTATCATGTGATGGTCTGAAATTTTCCCTGCTTTTAACATGAAGTTCTTAAAATGACGTAAAGGTGGCGTTCGCATATTTTTTCAACCATATTACCGCCGATTTGTCAAACAGAGATCATTCGAATTTTTTCTCCAATCGCTTGTGAGCGAAGCGGTTGATAATAACATTTTTAACGCCAATAGAGGCCAAGAATGAATTTAAAAATGTCTCAACCCTAGAGTGATGTCATTCAAACAATATGCGATCAGGTGCAGCACAAAGAAAGAAAGTGAAAAAAAAATTGAAATAACTAGTTTTTCTCTCTCTAACAGAGAGGATGGAGGAACGAAAGGAAGAGAAAGTAGGAAAACGTTTTTTACAAATATCGCCAAGAAGCGATGAGTAGCCAACTGTTATAATTTTTAATAAATTTTTTGAGGCTTTAGTAATTCCATTCCACCGCAATTTTTTTGTTTTTATGTTTCTTTGTGAGATGAATGTATTGAATTTTTTCATAATTTTTTGAGGATTACACCTGGGTACCTTACCATATCCGAACACTGAGAAAGGAAGACGTCGGCGCACGCACAGTCAGTGACGTCACTTATCCCAATTTCCCCTATAGATGGAGCCACTATTCCGGCCAATAAATCCTGCCACAGCACAATAATTTTTCCCAACTCTAAAACAGAACCGCTAAAAAAAAACAGAAACCGAAAAAATTCTGGGAATTTCGATAGCTATATGCGAATGCGTGTGGGGGAAAAAACACAAAAACGCTCATATCCATGAAGGAATATGTTTCACAGTGAAGAGAAGGAAAATTTCCCCGGAAAAAATGAAAAATAATTCCGGAAACCTGAAAAAGGAGGACAAAAAGGTGAGTTTTCCGAAACGTAGGAGGACGATTGAAATGACATCAAAAGGAGAACTGTTGGTAACCTTATACCTTGTGGCCCTTTTCTTGTTAGATAGGTTTCACTGTATTTGCAACGTGCGAATTTGAATGCCATCTATCTTTCACAAAAGACAACTGAAAAAAAAGGCTGAAAAAAAAGACAACTGAAAAAAAAAGGAAATTTTTTTACACTGCCGTTTTGAGACAAGCATTTCTCCGACTATTCCCGCAGCTTAGGGGGTTAAAGTTGCGTGTGGAGACTGATCGGGGGAGGTAGAACCTAAGGGGGGGGGTGATAGATGATGTTTGAGGAAAGTCTGAGGAGTGAACTAGAATGGATTTGGGAAATTGGGATAATTCGTGTTGGGATCTCAAATGTATTTAGTGTTATCGATCAGGGAAAAGTTGTGAAGTAATTTAATTTTCACACCAGATTATATTTACTTCAATTCCTCAGGAAATGTACACTACAATGTCATAAGCAAGAGATCCGATGGAAAAGAGTTCAGTTGCGGAACAGCCAATAGAAGGAACGGTAAGTTCCCAGCCTCACAACCATATATAAGTTGAAAGTTAAATTTTCATTTTGCGACATTGCATCTTTTTCCTGTAATTTCCATGGCGGATATTGCGTGCAATATATTGTATAATTTTTGTTTTTCATACACACGCACAGATAGACTAGAATGGGTTTTCCACAATTGCCTGGAGCCTAACAACACGAACATCATAGGCATAACGATACGCTCTTTGTCATCGGAACCGTTGCAGCTTTGCGAGGTGGTGACGCACGGCCTCACAGGTGAGGTTTCAAACACCAGTAACTGATGGTCTACACGGATTATGACAGAGATTCACGCGTTTTATTTATAATAGCTTTTGTGTTTGTTCTCTAGATCCGACATGCGTTGATCCTCACGTTCCGATCGAGAATGGCCGCTTGATCCTGACACGGAAGACAGCCTCTTTGGTTTGCAACAAGAAGTATAGGAAGAGCAGGGTCACTGAACTGAAGTGTATCCGAACTGGTGTCTGGGAGAGAAGGAATCTTTTCTGTGATGGTAAGATACACCAAATGCTCTCATTAATATTGCAACTGTGGCTCCAAAACTGTTTCCTCCTCTTCCAATGTGGGCTGGAAACCCCAAAGAGGCTACACATCCCTGGACTTGGATACGGTGAAAATCTGGTCATTGTAAACGTGGGTTCTTAACCTTTTTTTTTTTACTAGTCACGAGCACTTTCCTTGCCAAGTCTGCTCAACCTTTTAAAGAGTGTGGGGCCACTTCATTGGTTTGAAAACGTGTAAAACGACACGCGGACCTGCCAACTCTCCGGATTTAGTCGGGAGACTCCGAATTTTTTCACCTTTCTTCCTGCTTTCCGGGTTTCGGCAGAAAATTAGATTTTCCCACGAGCTTTCGCGTTGTCGTGACGTCAATGAATTCCGCGCCGTCGTTAGGGAAAACACCCATAGAGGACAGCCGTGGTCATTTCAAACGAGCAGCCATTGAAAAAAAAAGTCTTGGTGACCGCATTTAAGCAACTGACAAAGACGCGAACTTTGTTTACGTGGCGTTTATCGGCAATCATTTATCAGGGGGGATGCCCTTGGTTGCCCAAATTACTGTATAATCGTTATTGCATTCCATTAACAGCCGTGCGTGCGGTAAACAAAAGTTGTTTTCTTTTCCTCAGCAGCTTTGTGTGTGTGGGTATTTTGAAGTCTTTTAATTGTTACTCCTCTGATTAAATACGTCGTCAGAAAGAAAATGTAAAACTGCATTTAAGAGTTCATATACCCAAGAGAATCTCCGGATTTCTGGATTCCAAAAGTTAGCATGTCTGGACGCGTAAATGTGCTGCGGGTCACTTGATTGATCAGTAAATCAGTCCCAGCAAGGGCGTAGCCAGGGGGGGGGGACTTGGGGGTCTGGTCCCCCCCCCCGAAATGTGAGAAAATGACCGAAAAAAGGGAAAAAGATGGCCAAATCCATTGTTCTGTCACTTTGGTCCCCCCCCCCCCGAAATGAAAGTGGCCCCCCCGAACGAAATTTCTGGCTACGCCCCTGAGTCCCAGGTTACTTGAATGATCCGTAAATGCACGGTGGACCACTTAATTCATCTGTAAATGCACCGCGGACCACTGCGCGCAAATGTGTCCAAGGTCACTTAAATGATCTGGAACTTTGTCACGGATCCCTAAGAACGCGCCGCGGACCTCTTAATTGATCTGTAAATGTACCGCGGACCACTTAAATGATCTGTAAGTGTGCGTCAGATCACTTGAGTGAAAAGTAAATCAGCCCCCAAATCACTTGAATGATTCATAAATCAGCCCCAAGTCACTTCAATGATCTGTGAATGTGCCGCGGACCACTTAAGTAGTCAGTAAATGTGCCACGGACCAATTAAGTGATCTTTAAATGTGCCTGTAAAAGGTCACTTGAGCGGTTAAGGTAAGTTCCAAAGATAATTTAAATTAAATCCGTCTCGAAAGGTGGCTTTCAATCAACCCAATGAAAAAAAACACAACTAACGTACATGATTCAACTGAAAGGTGTCCGAGAAAAATATTCTCAGTGGAAAAGTCACTCTCATAAGCGAATGTAAAATTTCTTAATTTAAATTTTGAAAATAGTTGAACAAACCAATAAATAGACAAATCCTAATGGCAATAATATCGGAAAAGATAATTTTTTGGAAATAATTCACCGTAATGGGCAATAATCAGCGATAGCAAACTCTCTACGTAATTCACAGGGTAGCAAAGAGAGCGCAGTCGCGGTTCTGCTTTGGGCAATGACGTCAGCAGGTACCGACCCCGACCAGCACCTCCTAGAGATAGATAATCTATCCGTAGGTTTTTTAACAACTGGCTGTTGCGAAGATATATTTTGGAAAGAGAGGAAATTCAACTGCCCCTGCGGGGAATCGAACCCATGTCCTTACACTTTCCGGGTGAACGCACTAGACTACAGAGACAACGAGTCTCTCAATCTTTCCTTGAAGCTCGCGTGCACTGAAAGGGACCGTACATGGACGGCCGGACCAGACTCGGGCCAAGCTCACAACTGCTGACGCTGCCACCAGATGGCGACTTATACAAGGATGACGTCACTCTCCGCTACCATACGAAGGTTTTTTAACAACTGGCTGTTTCGAAGATATACTGGGTGATTATAAAAAAACTATCCCGACATATGGGCCCGTAACTATCATACCATTCACAGAAACTGAATGAAATTTTGGCATAAGGTATTTTGAGGTATGCGCTCAAGAATGATATGGAAAACAACAGTGTCACTCTAACAGTTACGGTTACAGTGAGAAAATTTCGAAAATATCAAATGGCAACACCAAGTTTTTTGTATTGGAATTCGATCTCCATACTGGAAAACACTAAATAGCGTTGGAATGGCACCTGTAGCACGAAAATCTCCGGAGCTAGGCAAGGAAAAAGGACTTTGCCGTGCACCAGAGCATTAATGTTCGTTTCATTCGTCACACCGTTTCTTCGGCTGAGGCCTGATTAGTCCTCCACAAGGTCATGTGGAAAATTTGTGAAACACAATAAAATGCTTTATTTTATGCTGCTTCTCTGTCCTTATTGGTTGTCCTCACTTTTAGCCTATCTACCGCCGGTGATTTTCATGCTACAGTTGCCGTTCGAACGCTATTTAGGGTTTTTCACAATGGAGATCACATTCCAATACAAAAAACTTGGTGTTGCCATTTGATATTTTCTCACTGTAACCGTAACTGTTAGAGTGACACTGTTGTTTTCCATATCATTCTTGAGCGCATACCTCAAAATACCTTATGCCAAAATTTCATTCAGTTTCTGTGAATGGTATGATAGTTAGGGGCCCATATGTCGGGATAGTTTTTTTATAATCACCCTATATATTGGAAAGAGAGAAAATTCAACTGTCCATGTACGTTCCCTTTCAATGTACACGAGCTCCAAGGAAAGATTGAGAGATTCGGTGCCTCTGTAGTCTAGTGGTCGAGGGCGTTCACCCGAAAAGTGAAAGGACGTGGGTTCGATTCCCTGCAGGGGCGCAGTTGAATTTTCTAAAATATATCTTCGCAACAGCCAGCTGTTAAAAAAAACCTCCGTATGGTAGCGGAGAGTGACGCGTCATCCTTGTATAAGATAATCTATATCTCTAGGAGGCGCTGCTCCGACGTGTCATGAAACAGCCCTCATTATACTGCCCTGCACTGGACAAGATCATGATTAAATTGAAATTTTTCTTTTCTTTTTCAGAAATCACCAGAGAAGTGGAGTCTGTAGAAGACGGACGAAACGTCTAGGAGGAATTCTGCCTGTAAAGCCGATCATTAGTGTGATCTTAGTTGGTGATTAATCATCCTGTTTGAAAGAAACACAAAAATTTATACTTTTGGAACTTTAGAAGGAACTTTTTCCTTCTTTTTTTCCTTAAATGTATATATGAACTGCGTATAGCAATGGACGATATCAAGTTCAATTTACATACAGCGTGTTTTCTAATACCGAAATGCACGGCGAAACAATGCAAGTAATTGTAATTGATGCAATGCAATGATCAACCAAAAGAATTTTTTTTTTTAGATTTTTATGACATGAATGTCGCTCTCCACTTGTTAATACAAGGTATACGGAAGACTGGATGTTGTGAAGATATTTATTATTTAAGATGTTAATTTTTTAAGGAAGGAAAAAACTCATCTCTGCCTCTACCGGGAGTCGAACCCGGGTCCCTCGATTGCCGGACGAGTACTCTGACCACTAAGCTACAGAGGGGATAGAGATTTTCCTTCGCTAGAGCGTATATGTGCCGAACGGAGCACATGTCAGAGCACTCGTCCGGCAATCGAGGGACCCGGGTTCGACTCCCGGTAGAGGCAGAGATGAGTTTTTTCCTTCCTTAAAAAATTAACATCTTAAATAATAAATATCTTCACAACATCCAGTCTTCCGTATACCTTGTATTTTAGATTTTTGTATACTTCAATTACAGTCCAGCGGGACTGGAAAAATGCCAGGAAATAAAAATATACACGTACTGTGCTTTATTATACACGGAAGTTTTTCATTTGATAGCAGTTAGGGGATATTGTCGTACCTTGGCGCATTATTTTTCTCTGTCAGTTTTTACAGTAAAATTTCAATAAATTCATTTTTAGCTACTGTGTAATGTATGAAACATCATATGAATTTGGTTTTCTTACTGTAATTATTAAAAGGAAAATATGTTCTTCAAGGTGCAACAAGGGGTGTTTTGTACCTTGAAACAGGGTAAAATTACAAAGATTTCAAGAAAAATAATAATAAAAGTCCGGTATAACGAGTATGGCTTATAACGACAATCTCGCTATAACGAGTAATTTGCAGGTGATTGTCAAAAAGCTAATGTTACAAAAAAAATCCGCTTATAACAATTTTTACCGTCATTGTGAACGGTCGTTATATCAGACTTCTACTGTATAATAAATATAAATCATATATATATATATATATATTGAAATAATTATAAAATATCAAAAATAATGATAACTATGATTATTAATATATATATATGATACTGCCGAATTTGTCCATTAATACGGCAGATATCCGAAATTCAGGCTTTCACCTGCACCTATACATCAATCGCTATGACTCGGGGTCATCGCCATGTTGGAGTATTTTTTTTGTGTGATAATTATGGCCATTTATAATTAGCCACAGCTTACCATAATTATTATGGTTAGCTGTGAAAATTCTAACGATCAAAAGAATTTGAATATCGATATCTTAATGATCCACATACAGCAGCCGACCAAAGTTCGAAATTCGGACATTGGTTGGATCAACTGGGCCGGCCAGTTCACGAACTGGCAAACTTCAGGCTTTGGCAAAAGTAACAATATATTGCCTGCATTATGTTCGCACCCTTACCCCATAAGGGCGATATTGCCCACTTCGGGAAACACTGCCATGTGTGCATCCTTTATACCTGATATCAGGTATATATACCTTTATTCAGGTATCCTTTATACCTGAAACCACGTTCAGTTGTAAGGTTACGTATTTCTATGAAAGGGGATGACGTCACTCTCCGTTACCATACGAAGATTTTTAACTGGCTTCTGAGAAGATGAATTTTTTAGGAAGATAGAAAATTCTCAACTGCCTTTGCGGGAAATCGAACCCACGTCGTTTCACTTTCCGGCTGAACGCACTAGACTACAAAGGCAACAAATCTCTCGCTTACTGGTCAGTCGAGTTTCAGCGAGCCTTGCCGATCACGACCGAACTTGATTCGCTGGGGCACCCGAGATGGGTCGTAGAAATGCACTCACAGATAGGGATTCCTGAGCTATGGGTCACCACTGGCTTTATTAATTTCGAAAAATAAACAGTCCCATAAGTCGCGAAGCTGATCTTGTTGATGATTTTGGGTCACGGCTAAAAAAAAGGTTAAGATCCCCCCCCCCTCTCTTTCTTTCCCTCATTTCTAGGTGAATTAGACCAGTGTTTCATAACCTTTTTTTGCCCGTGGCCCCCTTTGAACCATATTTTTTCTCGTGGCTCCCATGTCTTACACAGTCTTCGACCCTCATCTAGAAGCAAGATCCTTTATACGTATTGAATTGATTTTTTCAGTGAATTTATACTGAACGAAAATTTTTGCAAATAAGATTGGCCTCCAGACCACTGGCCTAGAATTTATTGAGCTCTCCGCTAGGCCGAGTTCTATTCAGGGCCGTCTCAACATCATGAGCCCCCTAGGCAAAGTGATGCTATGGTAGTCTCATACTTAGCTGGAAATAAACAGCCTACATATTTCCTGCCTATTTTTAAAATTTATTGTACTGTACAAAATATGACATGAGACGCCTCACAAGAGGGGGACTGAGAGAGAGCTGTAGCCCGGGGCCTGATATGGTTTTCATCACATTTTTGTTTTCACATATAAATTTAATAGAGACGAGGGGCTGTGAAAAAACCCCATCCTAGCGAATCTGCTGCAAAATGTAGGCGGTGAGGCCCGGATGGGTCCATGGTTTTATGGGTGGTTTTGTTTGATTCTGTAATGTATAGTCACTTATATAAAAGCTTCATTTCTTCACACCTCTACAGGAGGAGAAGCTTTCCAAAAAAAAAAAAAGAGAATCGATCTAACCGAATATTCTCGAAAAGTGACTGAGAAAATATCTTTATTAATACATGTAATAATGATAACAAAGTACGGATATACAGAAATGACTAAAAAAAAGCTCATTACTATCCTCTAAAGCCGGTTCCACACCCGCAGCGCTACTAACAGGCGAATTTATGGTTTTGCCGCTCTTTCCCTATTCTAATCTTGCCCTAGCCACTTACGACAACGTAAATGGAACTGTTCCGTTGTCCTTTCTCTTCTTTTGATCACTGACTGAGCTTGACCTGGTCCCTCGCTCCCTAGGTTACTCTTTTGATCATCCACATACTTGCACACTGTTTTGGTCGTTCACTTCCACGATGTTTTGGTCACACTTGTATGCATACACTTTGAGATAGATACCCACCTCGTCCCTTGCTCTGCAGATCACTCTTTTGGTCACCCACATGCTTACAAACTCTCAGTTTACTGACGGTCAGATTACTGACCGATCTTGTCCTTTGCTATGGTCATCCACATGCTTGCAAACTTCCTAGGCTACTCACTGACTCTCACCACCTCTTTTGGTCATTCACATAGTGTTTTGGTCACTCACTTGCATGCACACGCTTTAAGTCACTATTTTGATCTCTCGATGGTCTAGTCCCTTGCCGTCTAGATCATCCAATGCTTACAAACTCTTTAGTGCAGTGGTTCTCAACCTTTGGAAGCCCGCGGCCCCTGTAAATTGCTTTTGCGTAAGTGAAAGGCCCGTTCATACACACAACTAACGAGAAATGAATGGGAAAAATGAAACTTCGAATCACTCACGGCCCGGTATTGGGCCGCGGTCAGGCGGTTGAGAAACACTGCTCTAGTGCACTTTTTTAGTCGCTCACTGACGTAGTCCCTCGCTCTCTAGGCAGAGGCAAATTTATTGTTTTACGGCCGGCCAATGAGCAAAATAAATTTTTGCACCCTTTCATTCTATTATGTGACCACTCCTTCCTCCAATTTTTTCGCCTCTCAGAGTTTCCGCCATTGGCTATAACCCGCTATGCCCCCCCCCCTCTTCCTGTAAATACGCCTCTGAGTGCTACGCTGCTCCGAGCCTCGCAAAAAAGTTTTTGACAGCAAGAAATCACCCCAGCTGCATCTTTCAGCGGCGTATCACTGCTGGTCCGGATCCGGCTTAATGGTACGAACATATTGCACACTGGTTTTTCGATTCTGTAAGTTTCTGATTGGTTAAAAACCTGAACTTCAGGTTTTCAAACCATCTGAAACCAGCGTGCATTACGTTCGTACCGTTACATATGAGAGAAAAACTATCTGTGTTCGTTTGAATCTTAAGAATTCTTCACTTCACAATTTTAGGATTGATGTTGACGTAATCATGAAACGACAGCTGATCCGGAGCAGCGTATTTCGATGACGATGATGACGCGCTGCTCACGTAACGTGCCTCCAGGTAGCGATCCACTGGTTCCGAATAGCCCTCGGTTTCCGCGGATATTTTTGGCGCTCGGATAGTTTTGTGGGCAGTTTGGCCAGTTGCTGCTGCTGCTGCTGTTATAGCATCGTAGCTAATCGATGAATATTCGCTTTCTGCGCATCCGATCGAGCTGTAAATGTCTTCGCCCTGTTTCACGACAACCACCACAGGTTTCGATCTGTGGAAAAATAACATGTGACACAGAATCAGTTCAGTGTTAACTAGTCATCTAGCTACGACGGCAATCAATACGCATCTTAAAATTGTTAAGGTAATCGTAATTGTTCGATAATACGCATCTTAACATCTACCTTCATTAGATGCGTATCGTGAAATTGTTAATGCAATCAATATGCATCTTCAAATTGGTAATGCAATGGATACATCTTCATACGCATCTTAAAATTGTCAAGGCAGTCCATACACATTAAAATTGCGTTAATGCAATGAATACATCTTTATACGCATCTTAAAATTGTTAATGTAATCGATACGCATCTTAAAATTGTTAATGTAATCGATACGCATCTTAAAATTGTTAATGTAATCGATACGCATCTTAAAATTTTTTATGTAATCGATACGCATCTTAATACAGTCGAATCCCGTTATAACGAACGCCAAGATACCGGAGGAATCACTTCGTTATAAAGGAATTCCAGGTTACCTAGCATTGTTCCTGTGTACACTTATTTGGGGGATTAAAAAAGTGTTCGTGAAAACGAGATTTTCGCTATAACGGTATTTGTTAAAACGGGATTCGACTGTACTTATCAATACACATTTAAAATTGTAAATGCAATCAATACGCGTATTTAAAGTTGTTAATGTGATTGGTACGCATCTCAAGATCGTTGATGCAATCAACACGCATCTTAAATTTGTTAATAACAACTCACCTTTTTTTAAAGACCAGGCAGACAATGACCAGGAAACACGTCAAGAGAATAATGCTCACTATGGAGCAAGCAGCGATTACTGAAAAGAGAAAAATATTGTCCCTTTATAATTAGGAACAACATGATATTATTTTACGGGACGTTGCAATGTTTTTTTAGCAAATATATTCCGGACTTATAACGCGTCCCGTTTTTTCAACGATGCAGACTCGAATTTTCATTCTTCACTGGAACTAATAAAAAAATCGATCCCCTTTCAGTTTGCACCTTCTGCGGCCACGTAGCTCCATGAGTCACGGTGACAATGGTAGCTCGCAGTATTCAAGATCCAGCGCTGACTGGAACCAAGGATCAAAATTGATATTTCTCAATTTCTTTATGATAGTTATGACCAGTGCTTTTTTAACACGTGGGTCCACTCAGGCACGGCCTAGAGGAATAATTTATGAAAATTGGAAGGCGTGCATTTCTATGTTGGTAGGAGGCCTCAGAAAAATAACCTGTCCCGGGGAAGGGGAGAGGCGGCATTTACGATTGTTTTAAAGACTGCCCTGATTATGACCATACATCCTGCATTTTTGTGACATCCCCTGTATTTTCATGTAATTTTGGCCATTCCGACTTCATGAAAAAAATGTCCCGTTTTTTTCACGTGTTTTCAACGAACAACTTTAATTCTTTATTGTAATTAAGGATTGAAACTTTTTTCAAAACTCTTTAACTATATTATAATTATAACTATAAATAAGAATAGTCATCTCTCATATTTGTCATTATGTACCATTTAATTTCGTGCAATTCGTTTTAATCCGCTGCAATTTGCAGTAATGCTTCGTTTCCAGCCATTGGCGATTTCCCAGAGATTGATACAATAGTTAGCAATTTTTTTTCACTTTCGGCATCATTTTTGGCAATAATTGGTGATTTCCTGTATTTTTTCTCGAAAAAGTTGTGACCGATAGTCTATTTTTTATACGAAATTTTCGACAAAACTTTGCTTTCATTTTTGGCTCCATTTTTACCGGCATTTTATCAACTTGGCAATGTTTTCGTATTTTGGATCTCAATTTTATCATTTTTTCTCCAAAAACATATGGTCAAGGATTTCGTATTCGAAAAAATTCGGTTACGCAGTAGCTGCTGCCATCTTTGGTCACACTCGTATACTTGAATCTATCGATTCGCCAACAGATGGCGATAAAAGGCCACTGTTTTCAACTTATTTCTTGGAAAAATGCTTGTAAAAAAAAAAAGTGTTTTACATTTTATAAATCTTTTTTATAGTAGAGATCTTTTATAAATCTTTTCGGAAGTTGGCAAAATACAAGACCGGCATTTGGGCCATGACAGGCGTCAGGCCCGTAACTAGAATTTTTGCCACACGAAGCAAACACCCCCCCCCCTTCCCCACAACTTTAAAATTCGATAATTTTATAGCACTGTTCTTTGTTCCCACTTAAAACTGCCACTCGTGCGGGCATATTTTTGGCGCATAAGTATGGCGAAATATATACATGCTCGACCCGTGGGCTAAATATGGCCCTCGAACTGATGTCATGTTCCGCGACATAAAAGCCAAAACCACTCAAGTGGCACAAGAAAGATTATGAAATCGCTTAAATGTCCCGTGGCACATTTCCAGTTCACTTAAGTGGCTCTTGGTATATTTGAAGATCACTTGAGTGGCTTGCCACACATTTCTAGATCACTAAAGCGGCGCACTTCCAAGATCACCTGACTGACTCGCGGAACCTTTCCAGATGACAGCAGTGGCCCGCGGCACACGCTGAGATGAAACCACTTTAGCGACACACACAATAGCAAACACCTGAGGGACTATCGTGGCACTCACCCATATTGCTCGCAACCCATTTCCAGATTAATCAAGCGGCCCGCTGCACACTTTCAGATCATCTGAGTGACTCGCGGCTCAGTTTCAGATCACTCGAGTGGCTCGAGGCACATTTCCAGATAAGTCAAGTGACCCGTGACATGTTTCTAAACCAGTGATTCCCAACGTGGGCGATGGAATGTTCCAGGGGCGCAGTAGAAGCAGTTGTGTAACATAGGATTCTATGGGTTAGATTGCGTTGGGGAGCGATGGGAGAAAAAAAATTCTAAAGAAAGGGACGATGTGTGTGTGTGTGTGTGACAAAAAAGGTTGGGAAACTATGTTCTAAACCAGTGATTCCCAACGTGGGCGTTAGAGTTCCCTGGGGGGGGGGCGATGGAATGTTCCAGGGGAGCGGTAGAAGCTACGGATATAACATAGGATCTTATGGGTGAGATATTGCGTTGGGGGGGGGCGATGGGAGAAAAAAATTTCTGAAGAAGGAGGCGATGTGTGTGTGTGTGTGTGTGTGTGTGGGACAAAAAAGGTTGGGAAACTCAGTGCTATCTTAAGGCATGGGCCCACCCGGGCACGGCCCGGGGGCCTCACAAAAATGAGATCTGCTTGAAATTTTCGAGAATTCGTTCGGTAGGGCCTCAAAAAAATCAAATGGCCCGGGGGGGCCCAGAAACATATGTTCTATAAACATAGCTTCCCAACCTTTTTTCTCCCATCGCCCCCCAACGCAATCTCACCCATAAGATCCTATGTTATATATGTAGCTTCTACCGCCCCCCTGGAACATTCCATCGCCCCCAGGGGGTGCTAACGCCAAGTTGGGAATCACTGTTCTAAACCAATGAAATGACCCCGCATTCTCAAAAACGTCGAGCACCCTTGGCATTCACATTTGTGAGCTTCCCGGGTGATTTTACTAGCGTGAAAAAAAACATCAGATGGGCGGAGCAAAGATGTTTAGCGCTGGTAAGAATTTTGTCTCTAGATGTCAAAGGCAATATCGCCCCGCTTGGGCAGGCGCAGATCCAAAGAGAATTGATGGGAGCGATCACCTGTCACAAGAGCCAGAAGTTCAATGAAATATAATGGTTTTCTGCCCTTTTTTATTTACTCAAATTCCCCCATCCACGATATATAGCCCTGGTTAACCGGAAGGGTCCAAGGGCGTAGCGAGGGGGGGGGGGACTTGGGGGTCTAGTCCCCCCCCCCCCCCGAAATGTGAGAAAATGACCGGAAAAAGATGGCCAAATCCATTGTTCTGTCACTTTGGTCCCCCCCCCCGAACGAAATTTCTGGCTACGCCCCTGGAAGGGTCGATAATAAACTAGGACCCTACGTGTTGACTTGTATTAGGGGCTATGAGGAAAGGAAAAACCCGAGCAAGGCGTGCGTGTAGAACAGAAAAAGCTTGGGAAACTGCAAAACAGGGTGTCCCATAAATTCGCAAACAGTTTAGAAATTTATAAAAATTGAAGGAATTTTTTTTTTTTTTAATGTTATTCTCACAATGGGGATTTCTTTTTATACAAAAAAAATTGTTTCAAATATTTCAAATTATATCTATAGAGGGCGCTGCATGAAACGAAATCACTAAATACGCTAATTAGAGTCCTATAAAAGTGCAGGGTGCACGATTAGTAGCTCATTCCTGAATTTTCCCCGTTAGTGGTGCTGAAAAACGGTTTTCGTTGCGATGTTCACATTGGTGAAGTTGTTTTGCCTCAGCCTGAAGCTTTACGAACGTTTAGGACGGCAGAAGAGATTGAAGAAAGGTTCTTATCCAATCGCTACTCCTCTATGAATTTTTAAACTATTTACGAATTTATGGGACACCCTGTAGAGTGACGCCATGCAAAAATTCCCTATAACGAAAACTTACTTATCACTTTGAAATTCGGCTGATGGTTCGAAGAAGACGACCACGAAGCTGAACCTGGAATGAAAAATCGGTATTTCGTAGTCAGTTGGTGTGCATTCGGAATATACAGGGCATAATCATGGCCCCCACAAGGGGTGGGCTGACAAGGCTCCAGTCCTGGGGCCCGGAGTGATTTTAATCATTTTTTTGTTTTTTCACGCTATTAATTCATCATAAAGGGGCCCCGTGAAAGTCTGGTGGGGGCCCTGCTTCAGGATGTGGGATCCATGGGCATAATATATTAGGGAAAAAAACACCAACGTAAATATATACCCAAAACGTTTTGGGTATATTTACGTTAGTTGTTTTTCCCTAATATATTGTCTCACCCAAAAAGTAATCAATTTCTACACAGGGCATAGCTAACAGCTGGAATCGCAATTTTACTGGCGAACCGTTGACCCTAGAGGCATACTTCCAATTAGAGAAAGTATCCAAATAACGTGTAGAACCAACACCTTCTAAAGCAGTGTTTCTTAACCTTTTTCAGCTCATGGCCCCCCCCCCCCCTATAGATCACATTTTTTTCTCGTGGCCCCCCCCCGTCCAGCCCCCCCCCCTCTACCCTCATCCAAGAGTGAGATACTTTCTGTTTTTTTTATTATGAATGAAATTTTAATATAAATCAGGTCAGTCTCTAGAATCCTGGCTAGACACGGATTCAAATGATGGATTACATTTCTCCCAGGAGTCAAATTATATGGTAAAAAAGGGTCTGTGTAAAAACGATCCAACGAACATAATTTACCACATCAACCGTTGCTCTGGCGGCCCTCCATACTTAGCTGGTACTAGATCTGGTACTATGATTTAAGTAACAGCTTTATAGCTCCTAAGTAACGGATTACATATGAAAATCATTAGTACCAGATCCCGCATAGTGCAGTCCCCCCCCTCCCTCCATTACAGACATGAAGACCTGGGTCATGCCCACATAGACCCAAGGGTTAAGATGCCCCTGGTTCTATGGACGGATCTGATGAATTCTGAAAGTAGTAGTAATATTTTTCAACCATGTTTCACTTTTGAAGCTTTTTTCTCTTCACAGCTCTCTATGATTCCCTTCACCACCTGTCGTGGATCGCCTTTCTTCTGATTTTCTCCCGTGGTCCCCCTAGAATATCCCAGGACCGCAAGGCGGCCATATGGCCCCAGGTTGAGAACCACTGTTCTAAAGCACATAGCTATAGATGACGTTGGTAGAACTCGGATATGTCATTCATATTATTGGCGCAGTCTGATCGAATTGGTCCTTCGAAAATAAAACCAAAAAAGAAAAAAAAATCCAATCATTCAATACTACAACGGGATTGCATAGTCATTAAAATACAACAGCAAACTGGACACCTTGGACTGAAAAACCCAATTAGAAAATTGTTGCCCTGTCTCTCCTGAGGGCAACAAAATAAATTCTACATTTCAAAGTGCAGTTTTTGCTGACTTATTTGAATTCGAAAAATGGAGAAACATTAGTGCGAAAAAACACCATAAATGAGGGGTGGAAAGGATTTTCTGTTAGTTTATGCTGTGCTTTCCCAATTTTTCTTCGTTTTTTGAATTCAAATATCTCAGCGAATTTTGCACTTAGAAACGTGGAATTTATTTTGTTGACCTCTAGAGAGACAGGGCAACAACTTTCTAATCAGGTTTTTGGGCATACGGGGAGACTATACATCAAGTTAATTTTTCTATTTTAATTACTATACAACCCCTTGAAACATGACTGACGTATCCGAGCTCTTTATGTTATTTGAATACTTTTTTCTTATCGGAAGCATGCCTGTAGAAGCAACGGTTCACACACCAGTAAATTGCGGTGCCAGTTGTTAGCTATGCAACCCCCTGTATAAAACGCATTCAGAGGACAGAGAAAAGAGGGGAAGAATATTTTCAATGACTTACCCTCACACCTGGCGTTAGTGAATGACCACGATCCATTCCACAGACATTCTATGACTCGTGGATTTCCTACGGCCACGTGTCCTGCCTCGCATTTAAGCTCTTTCAAACTGCCAACCGATAGCTTGTTCTCACGACCGACGTTGTGCCAGTTTTCGTGCGACGACGCGTTGCCCAGAGCTGGCCACTCGCATAAGATCTCTATAAAATCCAAACACACACAGAGAGAACTTCCATCAGGGAAAAACCACAAGAAACATTCAAAACAATAATTTAAACAAGGGAACATTAGAACATTCTAAATCATCTAACATGAATTGCACAAGCATTTGTCCTTAAAGCTCTACTATTCAGATAATTTCAGGAGGATTTTGAGCACACGTACAAATACAAGCTGAAAGAACACTCCAGCTCCGAGGTTTAAACTACGCAACATGAAAAAGCCAGGACTCTGCCACCAGATTTATCCAGTTGCGGAGATCTCTACTATTGTGGTAGAGCCTATAAGAAACTCACTACTGGCAACACTGTACTTACTCCATACATACTAACTTGCAACGCATTAAGCCAGGCTAGACAAGAATGTGGGCTTAGCTTAAGCTACAAGAGAAAGTCTGACTCCAAGGGTAAGCTTCTAGGTTCAAGATACAAGCAATGGCAGATTAACGTCGAAAGTAACGTTGAGAATAGATTCTTGATTTCATACTCATTCATCGGCAACTCAGATGAACACCATATCATTCAATGATTTGAATCATGATTATTTACAAGAACTCGGGCGTATGGCATTAACAGAAAAAACCCAGAACCAGAACCAGAATAAAAATTTTAAGGGGATGCCTGGCCCTTGTGCGGGCCATATATTCCCCA
Source organism: Pholcus phalangioides (assembly GCF_987345545.1). Lineage (NCBI taxonomy): Eukaryota > Metazoa > Arthropoda > Arachnida > Araneae > Pholcidae > Pholcus > Pholcus phalangioides. Next base: position 28,345,653 of record NW_028301628.1, read on the forward strand.
TACAGGCTATTCCCCATATGTCAGAGTTCTTTTAGGGTGTTTTTCGAGTTTTGATGGTTGTAATCAAAGCTCGTGATTCGTGCATATGCCTCCCAATAGACTTTCAGAGCACCACTCTCGTGAGTTCCAACCATGAGTTTAACTGAGCACGGCATGGCCCCCACATCCCGCAATAGGGCTTCTAGGTGGCTGCCTCTTGACCTCATACCTGGAGCAGGCCCTGGGGTCAGTGAGTATGGATAACAGAATATCTGTGACTTGTCGTTCTTATGCCTAAACATTATTCTATCAAAGAGTCCGTGGCTTTCATTTCATTGGCACAGGAGATCCGTGGCTTTCATCTCAGTGTCACAAAGAGTCCATAGAGCACAAAAGATTAAGAACTCCCGTCCTAGGTCTAAGTTAGAAAGTCTTAGTTACTAGACAGACGCAGGTCTTCAACCCCCCCCCCCTAATAGCTCGATAATATGATGAAAACTGAATCTGAAATTCAAAATGTGAGGCGTAGATTGCTATACAGTAAATCGCCCCCTCTGTCTTATTCCTGGGTTCCAAGCTACAAGAGAAAGAGTTATCTACATGGAAAGCTTAAAGGTCTATGCTCATAGCAAATTATTTCATAGATCCTCACCTTCGCAGTGTAAAATTCCGCCGCTCCAAACACCTTTCCCGTCGCAAACGAGCCTCTTGCTGTCGCCTTGACGGTATCCTCTGGCGCACTTGAGTGTGGCTTTCTCTCGAGTGACTTCTTCGAGCCAACCGTTCGGCACAAACACACCCGGTGGATCTCTACACCAAAGAGCTAAAAAATCACGGGAATACAGAAAATCAACACCATTTTATATGCAGGGGGAAAAAAAATACATTTCATAATTCTCTTTTACGGAATAAATTCTGAATGAGAGAATCGCTCACGTCCTTTCACGAACACCTCGAATTCGCAAATCTCGAAGGGTTTTCCGATAGAACTGATGTCCCGGATGTAGATGGTATCCGATGGGCTGTCGTTGTCGCAATACACGCTCAGCCACTGAGAACCAACTGGAAATCAGATCAGCGAATCATCACGAGTGAATTCTCATTTAAGTACTTATAATTATTCATGATGAAATTCAACTCGAATAACTTACACAGTTGCCTATGTATTGATGTACAACGGGTGCTGTTCCTGTATCTCTCAGTAAACACGGCCATGTTGTAATCTCCTGCACGAATAAAAAAATATTCTACAATTGAAGAGATGGCAGAGTAATAAATCGAAACCAAGATAGATGGCAGCAGCCATGTTCCTGACATTAGGTATGCTGACAGGGGGCTTTATCCCGGGGCACGTGAGAAATCACCTTGTGAAGCTTAAAAATATGAGACAAAAAAATTTCAAATCTTATCAAATATTACTTTTTTACACCATAAATTTTCCATAGACAGGACCGTAAATAATCCTGGCCCAGGGGGTGGGCAGAGGCATCTTAAAAGCATCAAGTCCCCACCCCCGTGGACAGGTACCTGATTATCAATTCAAATATTTACTCTAGAAAATGTTAACACCAGATCTCGTTATCATGAGTTCCAGGGCAGTGTTCGCTGCCCCCACCCATGCTTTAAGACTGCCCTGGACAGGACCGCAACTATTGATGTTTAGTCAGCCAGGGCAAGCACGCAGTTTGGTGCCTCCATGTTGTAAGAATGGTTAAAACAGTGCTTCTCAAACTGTGCGCCGCGGAAAACTGGAGATATTGATTTGTGTGTGTGTGGTTCCCCTTTATGTGCTTTAAAGTGATTCTCTCTCCTTTTTAGTGCGAAAATATCTACTAAACTATTCTGGGGAGCCTTTCTTTCTTTCAAACCGAGCACAACTCGGGTCTATCGCCATGGGCAATTTACTACCTAGTGAGTGTAAGTGCGAGTATCTATCAGTCTGAGTGCGTATCTAGTATGTCTGATTTTTCCATGCTGCCATCTCGCATTTGCGCCCCGCAGAAAACCAACTTGAGCCGACCATCATTGTGGTGGCGGTGGGGCTCGAACCCGGGTCCCCGCAATTGCGAGTTCGTCACTTTGACCACTCGATCACCACAGCGGCTATTTTGGGGAGCCACAGATGAACCATGAATCGGGTAATGCAACGCTGGTGACAAACATTTGAAAACCACTGGGTAAAAGGATGAATTCATTTCTTCAGCCTAGGTTCTCTCCTCTAAGTTGCATCCTAAAGGAGGCCCGTCAATGACGGGGCTCATGCTGGTAGGTCAGGGAAGCCTCGTGACCATAAATAACGATTAAAATCATTTGTATCACCAGGGGGGGGGGTGGGCTGGTGTTTTAATTTTTAATTCGTCTAGCAGTTCATAATTCTTCTATAAAAGGCGGCCAAATCTACCACAGTTTGCGCATCCTTGAGGTATCTGAGGTTTTGAGATATGAATGGCCTGGTGGCGAATAGACGTCCTATATATCGTGGATTTGATTCCCAATGACTGTTATTGCGCATATTTACGCGCAACTGTTTACGATGCATTTGAAAAAAGAAAAAAAGGTCACTTTTGTGGGACTTTTGATGTTTACGACCGGCCCAGTTCTCCAAACTGAAATAGTTGATTTAAATTACGATTTTATTGGCCTAAATGACTTGAACCATTATGCTGATGAGCTGCGGAGACCGGCCTCACTTTGAATAGAGCGTCATGATACATTTAATATGCGCAATTTAAATACATTCAGTCACTCATTACATTTCTTCTCAAAGCTTTCTGGCTCAGGGCCATCTTAGCGGCATAATGGAATCCTTGGTGAAGCTTCCGGTACTCTATATTCATGCATAGGCGGAGATAGACTTGAAGTCTGGGGGGGGGGGGCAAGATGATTATGATGTCAATTCATATATACATTAGATCAGTCGACTCCACTTTTGTTGCTGGGGGGGAAATCCCCCCATGCCCCCCCCCCCCCCCTCTCGTATCTCCGCCCATGTCTATATTGCTGTTGGTTCACGATGGAAATTTGCATTAATCTCCCATGCACTACGGCCCACGTCCGTCCGTATATCACTAGCCTTACGGAGGTATCGTTTCTCAGCTGCCTTATTCATCCATCGTTTACCAGTTGTCTTACTCAGTCATTGTTTACCCAATTGTCTTACTCAGTCATTGTTTACCCAATTGTCTTACTCAGTCATTGTTTACCCAATTGTCTTACATACCCGCGTTTCGAAATTGCCTTATTCAGTCAATGTTTCTAAGTTGCCTTACATAAGTACCGTATCCCAGCTGCCCTACGCATCTACCGCAGCCTTGCTCAGCCATCGTTTTAACAGCTGCCTCATTTACCCATCGTTTAAAAGTTGCCTTTTACTCAGTCGTCGTTTCTAAGCTGTCTTACATACCACCGTTTCCCAGCTGCCTTATTCAGCCATCGTGCTTTTCTCAGTCGTTGTTTACCAGCTGCCTCATGTACCTGTTTAAAGTCTCACCACAGAGAGCATCAGGCCTACAAAGATACAAATAAATCATTCAGTCATTACACTTCACTTTTGAAATATAAATGGCAGCAATGAAAAATCCGACACGACATTACATACGCACTCAGGCTGTACAAACATCTTCCAGACCCTGCTTAGCCAGCAATTAACCTGCAGCAGCCTAGTCATCAGTTTTATCAGGGTTTCTCTCTCCCTACTTCACCCCACACAACTGTCGCATACTACTTTACCGCACACCAACGGCGATTTCCAACCATTGGAGTTGAGTGGGAAATGAAGGCGCCATCTACCGGTGTTCGCCCCAAACTTGATAGGTGAAGAACATGTTTCTGATGTTTTATTGCCCGGTTTCGAACCCGTGACCCTGTCGCCTTCATAGTAGAATACGAACATCTTACCACTGTGCCACTCGGGCGCTAATGGTCGTACACTCACGATTCTTTCACGGCATTTGTGCGAATGGACGGATGAAGTCTGATTAAAACTAATTATTATAATTATTATGTGTTGACATGCATCAATATCCCAAGTTCGGTGGGACGCCCAAATTTTAGCGATGCCTCTGGGAGCCGCGACGCATGAACCATGCCCTAATCGTTGGACCCCCCCCCCCTCCCCTTCCTTGACAACAGCTGTGCCCAGGGCCTCCTCAAATCGAAAAATGTTCGGTTATGCAATCATTATCCTCTCAAGGTATTTTGCATTGAATTTACAGATAATCACCTTCAGGTAAATACATGCGGATCTTATAGACGACGACTGGTTCACCGAGGAACACCCTGAAGTACTCTCCAGGTCTGGGCTTTGTCCCGAAGCAGGTCTCAACGTTTTTGTCGATGATGCGGTGACTGCCGACACGTGGATTAAACGATGACGATGACTGAGCACTTCTCAGATTTGTCGGGTTATCTATAAAGGATGAAACAGAAATAAATGCTCTGAAATATCGGTGAATATATACTACAATAAAAAGCTCTCAAGATCCTATTATCCCAGTAAATGGCGGCCTTTTCTCCCAGCCTTTCGAGAGTAGGCCTTCCCCTTACAGCGGCACCGACGAGATATCTCGCCTAAGTGAATGCCTTGTATTTCAGCAATTGTGAGATCCTCTCGACTTCTTAAAACCCTCTTATTTCGGCAATGACGAGCCCAGCTATCTCTGTGAGGCAGGCTTCGTTCATAAACCGGCCCCTGCACCCAACCTGTGAAACCAACTTTCGCTACGGGGGGGGGGGGGGTAGTATAGGAGTATGCGTGAAGTATGAATAACATAGAAAGCAAAAGTATTTCTCTTCCTCAGTTTTTATTGTTCTCGAAGTTGGGGGAAAACACTGTCAGCGTCACAATATTTGGGAAAAAAAAATTCTTCTTGAAAAAAGATGTGGAATTTTACATAGGGTTTAGTGATTTCCACTGTGATAAATGTGGAACCAGAGGTGTATTTACGGGAGTGGGGGAGGGGGGGTGTTAGTGGGCTCTAGCCCAGAGCAGCAAGTTCAGGGAAGTGGCACGTTTAATGAGTTAGTGGGTCAAGAAAATTAGTCGAATGAGAGAAGGATGGCAAAATTTATATCAAAGGATGACGTCACTATCCACTATCCATACGAAGATTTTTAGCAGCTGGCTGTTGCGAAGATGAATTTTTGGAAAGAGAGAGAATTCAACTGCCGTTATACGGGGAATCTAACCCACGTCCTTTCACTTTCGTCATCTGGTAACGGCGTCAGCATTTGTGAGTCCGGTCTGATTCAGCAAGGGACCATGTCAATGAGAGACCAAACGAGTGACCTAGAGAGTTTTCAAGCATGTAAATTATCAAAACAGAGACCTAGAGAGCAAGGGACCAGTATGGCGAGCGACCGAAAAAGAGTGGCCTAGACCCTAGAGGGTTTGCAATCATGTGGGTGTCAAAAACAGAGCGAGAGAGCAGGCCAAAAGGGTGTCTAAGAAAGTGTGCGATCATGTGAGTGACCATAAAAGTGGCCAAGAATGTGTGCAAGCATATGAGTGATTAAAAGAGTGACTTGGAGACAGAGGCATATTTACAGGGGCAGAAGCTGAGCAGTTTTCAGCCGAAGACGGAAAATTTAAGGAATAATTGGTCGAGAAAATTAGCCCTGAAAGGCCAAATTTGTGTAGCCTACTGGCGGCGAAACTTCAAATCTGACTCTGTGCGTATCAGTGAAATTTTAAAAACCGCTTAGAGCAGGGGTTCTCAAACTTTTTTCCACCCGCAGCCCCCCCCCCCCCCTACAAATAATCAATGCTTACCCGCGACCTCCAGAGCAGTTTAATAACAAATCTCTTTGTCGGACGTTTCACGGTGCCCCTGACAAAGGCTGGCGGCGCACAGTTTGAGAACCCCCCCCCCCCCCCGTGTCTGTAAGATTTAATACTCACCGCAGAAAGGAACACTATCCGTCCATTTACCTCCGAATCGGCAGGTCCGAGATTCTCTACCGGAAAGTACGTACCCGTTATCACATATATAATCGACTTTATCTCCGGGCAGATATTGCTTGGCCTGTGGCATATAACGACCTCTTTCGGGCTTGTCAGGAGGCTGGCAGACTTGAAATAATTATAAACATAATTAATTAATTAATTAATCAAGGAAGCAGACGAAAAACAAGTTAAGGAAATGACATCGCACTGAACAGAAATCATATTTTATTTTTTGGTCCGTTGACCCAAGGAAGCCTAGTTCAATTCAATATGTATATTTTCTGATATGGCTGGTTGTCAAATCTGGGCTTATCAGAGGTCCGATCAGAATCCACAGACTAGATGGCGATCGATTTTAAACGCAAATATACGCCGCAGAGACTTGTCAGTTGCCATTCAGAGTAATCACCTATTCTATCATTCGGATTTTTTTTTTGAATTGAGTGTGACCAATCTTCAAAGAGCTCTTAATGGCGAATGATTGCGATTCAATTACGACCAATCAGGTTTTTTGTTTTTTGGATATTTGCCCGCACAATGCATCAATAGGCAGTCGTGTGAAATCGCAATTATTAATGATCTGGTCTCATGCGTACGTGCTGTTTCGCAAAAAAAATCACCAGGGGTTTACAAAAGACTATTCAAAACATATAGTTATTATTTTTATGTGATTGTATATGCAGGGCCTCTGAGGGGAAAGAGGCCCTACGGGGACGGACAAATAAGAAATAATATTGAATAGCCTATTATGCCAACCAACGTGGTAATAAGAGCTGTGGAGAAAGACGTCACTGAAGCTTCTTGGTGGTCCTATTGAACGTTTCAGAGATAATTGTCACGTTTCCGTAGCATGTGGTTCTAATTATAGGGATCCCTTGCGGGTATGAGATATTACGGGCATACATGATCAACCCATAGCCCGCGGGATAAATGTGGCCTTTGGAGTCATGTGATGCGGCCCGCGACCTCAAATTTAATTTTGTAAAAATGAACAAAGTGGCACGTTTATAGATCACTTAAATAACCCGCAGCACGTTTCCAGATTACTCATGAGAGAAAATGAAATATCTTCTTAACTTTGAAGATATTTTATTTTCCTCTATGAAAGAACCACTTCGAAGCATAAATAGACACACAAATGAATATCTCCGGCTTGCCGCGATGCCCCTGAGAAAGATTGGCGACGCACGCTTTCAGAAACACTGACTCTAGTGTTCCGGTGGCTCATCTCCAGATCACTCAAGTGACATACGGCACAGCTCCAAAGCACTCAAGGGACCCGTGGAACATTTGCAGGTCATTTAATTGGCCCGCTGCACATTTGCAGGTCATTTAATTGACCCGCTGCACATTTCCAGTTTACCTAAGTGACATGTGGCACAGTTAGAAAGCATTCAAGTAACCCCCGGTATATTTAAAGATCACCGCGGAACAATGCCAGAGCTCTCAAGGCACCCGCAGCACATTTCCTGATCACTCAAGTGACATGCGGCACAGCTCCAAAGCACTCAAGAGACCCGTGGAATATTTGCAGGTCATTTAATTGACCCGCAGCACATTTCCAGTTCACTCATGTGACAGGCATCACAATTCGAAAGCACTCAAGGGAACCGTGGAACATTGGAACATTTGCAGGCCATTTAATTGACCCGCGGCACATGCCCAGTTCACTCATGTGTCATGCGGCACAGTTCCAAAGCCCATAAGTAACCCGCGGTGCGGTCACAGACATTTAATTAAGTTGTCCCGACAGGTTTCCAAATCAATGAAGGGAGCCCGTACTCTCTTGAATGTTGCACGCCCTAGATCTACAGCAGGAGGCCTTCAACTCATGGCCCGTGGGTCACATTCGGCCCTCGGAGTTTTTTTTCGTTTCCCGCCGATCATTCTCAAAAAATGGTCGAAAACATTGAAGAACGATTAATTCTGGAATTAATGTACGAAAATAATTCCGGAATTGAGGAAAATTCAGAATCATTGAAGAAAATAATTTTTGAAGCAAATTATTCCAGAATTAGTAAAAAAAAAACTCGAATCAGAATTAGTAAAAAAAAATTATTTCACAGTCAATGAAAGAAATAATTGCATAATTATTGGAAAAAATTATTTCAAGATATATTGAGAATGGAAAACAATTTCAGAATTACCGAAATAAATAGTTACAGAATCATTTTAAGTACTTTCAGATCAAAATTTAATCTCATAATTAATAATTTAAGCAATAATTAATCAAAATCTTTTCCGGAATAAGTGTGAAAAAAAATTATTTTGGAACTAATCGATAATTGATAATTAATAAAAGAAAATTTTTCCCAATAAACGAAAGAACTCGGGGGGGGGGGGGGAGGCCCTTCTATTAAAATATCATAAAACTACATGAGTTGGTGGCTCGCGGGACTCGTGGGAAATCTCAGTTTGGCTCGACGCGTCTGAAAGGTGAAAGACACCACCCCCCCCCCACTCCCGATCTAGAGGTGCTGACACGAAAAAAACATTGGAGGGGGGCCTGAAAGTTACTGGTCGTCCCGTATATACGGGACTCAAACGCGCACGCAGAAGAGGGAAGGTGCATTGCATTGGTTTTTTTTTTCGTAAATTATTGGGCCTCGGCTCGGCCCGGGAGGGGGGGGGGTGCCCTCAAGAGAAGAGGGAGCCTCAGAAAAACGAGAAGTAGTTGAAATTTTCGGGTATTTTCCAGGTAGGGTCTCAGAAAAATCACTTGGCCCGAATGGCCCATGATCCTCTTAAGACGGCCCTGTTGGTATGTTCTACTTGTATATAGTCGCTGTATATCTGTGCGTTGTTTTATTTTATTTCCTATTTTACGTATTATTCTTATACATAGGCGTGCGCAGAATTTTCTCGAGGGAGTTCAGATTTTTTTTCCTCCTGGGGAGGGGGGGGTTGTTTTCCCTGCAAAATAACACTATAATCTTGGCTCAAGGGGGTTAGACCCCCCTCCCCCTCCCCCTGCGTACGCCAATGTTCTTATAATTCTCGTATATTAAAGATGCTCAAATTGCCCGACGGCGATATAGCATGAACCGTGTTCGGTTTGAAAGAATGAAAGCCCCCTTATACAAAACTGATTAAGGGACTCAAATAGCCTCAGGCTCAGCCCCTAGGTTCCGGAGCCTAAGCCCTGTTCTACAGAGTACATATACCATTACAAAAATACCAAGGTTATACAGTACAATAAGTTGGTACTCAATATCTAATTGTACTTACTCGTAGCTGAAGAACAAACAATTACGGCACCCCAGAGACTAAAGATCAGTAATACAAATACCATTTCGATCGTCCTTCGCAATAATAATTATCCGCCCCGAATGGTCATCGTCGTGGGTATTGACTGTGACACATCGATGGCGTGGCAACTGACACACCAACGTTATCTGTCTTTCCGCTTTAAAGTGTCACACAGGACAGAAAGTCGAGCGGAAGTTTAAGCGGAAGACACGAGATTCTCTTCCATCCTCCTCACATATTATCTCAAACTCCTCCGTCTATGATAATACTATGAGAACAAAAAATTTAAGATGGATAATTTTAAACAATGGGTTTTAATATGTTGAAAAATAAATTTAACACCGTCGTCGAGTAATTATTGCTGGATGTTTATGAATAATGGACGATTTTTGTTTTCTGAGTAATTTCCCGGAAATGACGGAATTTCCGACGAGAGAATTAGTTGGATTCGTAAAATCACAACTTGTCTTATACGTCACAATTGGGTTATCCTTAGTAGAAACGGTACATGGAAGTAAACAAAATTTGAACAGCGAAAAATTATTTTTGAGGGGGAAAGAGTTGTTTAGAGCAGTGTTCTTCAACCATTTTACACACTTCCGGCCAGCACCTCCTAGACTAGAAGGCCTCCTCACTCTGCTTGTGTGACGTCAGTATGTAGTCCATTTTCCCACAAAATATTCAGGGAAAAAAATTCCCTGCTCGTGCCAGTATCATCGTTGTGAGGAAAAGAAATGATCGGGCTCAGAATTGGCGATATCTATGCCCCACATCCAATCATGCGGTATTTGCGAGCCAATCAGGAAGATTCTACGCCAAAATAAGAAGAAACGAAATAGGATGCTGTGTTTCAAAATGTGGCAAACTTGCTAGGTAGTCTGGATGGCGTTCATGGCAAACAGTGCAGAGGCCTTCTATCTCTAGGAGGTGCTGTTTCGGCGCAGTAAATACTGTATACAGTGGAAATTCGATTAACGAGCGATGATTCGCATTATGAACAAAACTTTTGCGCTTCGTTCATTTGTTATCACAACTGAACTGATGGTTTTTCGCTTTCGTTCACACACGTGCTATGAAGTTATGAGTAATATTATTCCCTACAGTCTTCGGTCAGCGCGCCTAACTTGAAAAATAAACACTCCCCTACGAACTGTGACTGTTCGCGATACAAAATTAGATGTAGCATTTTAACCACGCGTATGTGTGCACTTGCATTTTTTTTTTCTAATTCTCCTTGGAAAAAAACTGGGGGCTGATTGCATTATCGAACGTAGCTTCAGGGCTAGCTCATGAACAAGGCCCATGGCCTCCACAAGGGGTGGGCTGACACGGTTTCAGGCCTGGGGTCCGAGACAATTTTCACAATTTTTTTGCTTTTTCACGTTATAAATTCATCATAAAGGGGCCAGTGAAAGTCTGGTCGGGTCGCCCGCAAAAGATCCCAGCCTAGGGCCCTGCTCCAAGATGTGGGGGCCATGACAAGGCCCACCATTTCTGAATTCTTTTTTCTTGTGTCATTGAGGAAGACCATGGAACTGGCGATGCATAAGCCCGCCATTCAACAACTAGTGGAGAAACATGGTCATATCCACAGACGAACTGATGGATCTCCATTGCGTACAATAGCAAGAGCCTATGCACGGGATCTCGTCTGAGGAAGACGAAGAGACAAATAAGGAATCCGTCACTTCAAATAAGATTAAGAGTTGAGCAGAACGCGTAAGAATCTGGGCAAAACTTTGTGGGAAAAGAATCATCGCAAATAAAGTTGTAGCAGTAAATAAATAAATCCGTCCAACGACAGTGCGATTTCCCATTTCCAAAAACCAAAAAAAAGGGCAAAACCAAGTGCCATAGATAGGGTTCCTTTTTGAAGTCACACAAAAAGAATAAATTTACAGACTGAGTGCATAGTGCAGTGCGTATGCCGCCCTAAACCAGTGCTTCTCGACCGCCGGGCCAAGGCCCAGTACCGGGCTCTTCAGACACTAGGCATATCGGGCCGTGAGTGATTCGTATTTTCATTTTTCATATTAATTTCTCATTAACTGTGTATGACAGGGCCTTTCACTTACACAAGAGAGATTTACCGGGCCGTGGGCTTCCTAAGGTTGAGAACCACAGTCCTAAACGATAGTCTTCCTCTCTGTAATGCTTAGGGTAAGTTAAATATTACCGTATTTTGTATGTTTATTTAAGGCATTATTGCTTTATTTTTAAACATTTCATTGTATTATTTATTATATTGTTATTGTGTCGCATTATTGATGAAGGACATTTTTGTCAGTAATTTTTACATGTAAATGAATAATTGCGGAACGAGAATCATCCAAGTTTTCATTATTTCCTATGAGGAAGTTTGATTCGAATAACGAGCGATTCGTATAACGAGCAAGTTGGCGGAACGAATTAAGCTCGTTAACCGAAGTTCCACTGTAGTTGGAAAATCACGTGGACCGGCGGAAATTGGAAAATAGTTTGCGGTGCCGGCAAAAAATAAATAAGTATGAGAAATAATTTAAGCACCGGCAAAAAAGAAAAATACACGGTGTCCCGGAAGTGCTAGTGCGGTCTTCATCTCATCAACGCCCGTCGTAGAGGCGTGATTCCAATTTAAAAAATGCTCAAAAGGAGTTCAATGTTCAAAAATTACCCTGTACCAGTTTTCAGAGGGGAAAATACAATGTGCAACAAACTAAAAAAAAAAAAACCAAAAAATTTTTAATGGTTCCCCTTGTCCTCTAACTTCCAATTCTAAGTGCAATATTCGCTAAAATATTTTGAATTCGAAATTCGGAGAAAAGTTATGAAAAAACAGCAAAAAAAACCAATGAACAGTGCTCCTTTCCGCAGTCTTTTTCCCAACTTATTTCCGATTTTTGGAATTCGAATATTTCAGCGAATAAACTTGGGGGTTTTTTGTTTTTTTTTTGGCTTCAGGAGTGACAAGACAGCAACTTTCTAATTGGAAGTTAGAGTGCTGGGGGACCATTTAAAAATTTAGATTTTTTTTTATTTTGTTACATACTGTGTTTTCACTCTCAAAACTGATACAGAAGGTTTTTGAAAGAAGCCAATGTTTTTTTTAGCACTGATTAGATTGAAATTGTACCTCTACGACGGATGGTTGATGGCACAGAGGCCGTATTATTACTTACAGGACACCCTGTATATAAACAGAAATAATTTAATGACTGGGAAAAAAAAAACATAAACAGGAAAAAATAATTTGTGAATAATTGTAAATCCATCTCGGAACAATACGATATTAGTGAAGTGCTGCTGAGCACTCTCTATATAAAAAAACAGCCTCTACCGCCTTTGCTATTGCCATTCGACACATTTAAATGATCAAAAATAATTGCTTAGGTGCCTTTTATCCCCTCAATGAATTTAGAATCTCCTTGAATTTGGAACAATCTCTTATGGAAGCATTTTCAACTTAAGTTCCAGAAAAATGTCAGAGGTCAGCATTTAAAATAGATATTACTACAACATGGTGTTGCGATATGAATGACTTGATACGCATAAAAAACTTGAAATAATATTCCCGGATTTTTTGCATGCATAGATTATTTTTTCACACACCAAAATTCATCCGCTTTTTTGGAATGAACATCATCATTCGTATCGATATTGGATAAAAAAAAAGAAATCCAAAGTGGAGGTGCGGGGGATCGAACCCCGGGCCTTTCACATGCAAAGCGAACGCTCTACCACTGAGCTACACCCCCTTACGTTCAGTGACATCTTTAATATCAATCTAATAATATTTTTCAATGATGGGGATCCATCCAGTAAAGACCTTGCGCGAGCTTGATCGTAAAAGTCGAATGGGTATATTCAGTTGTGGGAAATGAGATAGACGCAACGAGAGTCAAGTTTCAGGGAAGAGACATTGAAGAGGTTTTATCTCAATCGAGATAATTTTAAATACCACTTATACTGAAATATATTGAATGCTTTCATTTATAACAATTTTTTACAATAAAAATTGTTTTTTATTACATATATTACATTATGATTTTTGATTTCCTCTCCCACATGCTTTATAAAGTAGCGGTTCTTAACGTTTTTTCCATATCGCACCTCCAATGCAACATGACTTTGCCCGTAACCCCTAAGATGGTAAGTTTAAAGACAACCGAAAAATCGCCATATCTCGAAAACTCGTGAACGTAAATGTATGAAAATTTTAAGGGGACAAGGGACGTTCAAAATGAAGATTATATTTCTTTGATGTTTCTCCAGCTAATGTGCTTTTAAATAGCCTAAAACAAAGACAATAAATGAGTTTTGATGAATCTGATCAAAGTATTTTGAAGTTTTTTCATGTTTAATGAATAATTTATATTGAAAGACAACTGCAAAACAGAAATGGGTTATATTTGTCCCCTGCGGGTCCTATTTTGATGAAATCCATTCATATTTCTTATCATGCTTCCAAAAACACACACACACAATTAATTAATTTATAAGCATGAATTTAGGATGTGACGCTATAGGAGGAAAAAAAACTAAAATAATCGACCAAATGTTCAAATCAACAATTCTTTTTTGGACAATTAATTCATATTCTTAGCAGTAAATATTGATGGATTTAAAAATGGACGCTTACTTATCTCAAATAGGTCATAATAATTAAGTATGGAATGAAATGAATGAAATTCGGTTCGCGAGGGACATTTTAAATATTAGTTTATGTAGAGAATGTAGAGAAACAAACACACAGAGGAAACTACGTATAAATGGAGATATTATTTCCCGCAGACAACCATGATTTTTTTTAAATTATAAAAAATCGCTGTTGAAAAATTACAACGGAAAAAACAAATTTTAATGAGGGCTGTTTTGGGAAATATTTCACGAACATTTTCGCTATTTTTATGTGTAATAAGAACATTTCGTCATTTTTTTCATGATTTGAACATCCCGTAAAAAGCCGCACAAATACAAGTAGAATTAAAAAAATTTCCAGTCACGTCGGGGAAAGAAATTTGCTTTTTTTTTTTTAATGTTGGCGTAACAGCCGACACTGTTTCGATCAGTTATGCGATGTGGAATGAAATTTTTGTTGTAGAAAGTGTGTAGATGGCCAAAGACTACATATTTATTAGACATTGAAAAGGCGAAATACTTGCTCTCAAAGAAGCATCGATGCCTGGTCATGAAATGGCGGGAAGAATTTAAAGATCGAAGACTGTTAGTAAATGTTTCATGAATGGGCCGGAAAATTATGGACTGAAAACTTACACAAGTAGGTTTCTTTCTATTATTATTCGTCAAAATATAAAAAGAAAAATTACTCAGTTTTTATGATCAGAAGAAATGAAATTTGCCTTCACACGCCGAACTGTAGCTAAGGGGTCATTCAAGTATTACGTCAACATCGGGGGGGGGGGGGGTGTTTCGGATTTGCTAACTTTTGCTGACATGGGGACGGAGGGGGTCAAAAATGGCTAAAAATCTTCTTACGTAATACTTGAATGTCCCCTAATGTAATTTTAAAAAAATTCAAATGTCTACTATACAAAACGGAAGTACAACCATGCCGTATAAAACAGCACAGACAATACGATGTGAATCAGCCAAATCAAGGGCGTAGCCAGGGGGGGGGGGGGAGTTGGGGGTCTGGTCCCCCCCCGAAATGTGAGAAAATGACCGAAAAAAGGGAAAAAGATGGCCAAATCCATTGTTCTGTCACTTTGGTCCCCCCCCCCCCGAACGAAATTTCTGGCTACGCGCCTGAGCCAAATAGCATGTATCTTTCGTTGCCAAGTGGGATGAGGATGCTTTCTTTGACGAGAAGCAATTTAGATGGACTCGATGGTTTTAAGTTTTACTAACCCATATGACAGGGCCATATTTTGGAAGCATTGGCAAATCAAAACAGTTTCGGTAGAATTTCCATTTTCTGCGGCACCTCATAACTTTTAGACACTTTTTGTTCCAACGGGAACCTGCTAGAACCAGAATCAGAAGTTTAACGGTAATGCCTGGCCCTATTTCGGGGCCGCTGTGGTTGTCGAGTGGTTATAGTGACGGACTCGCATCGCGAGGATCCGGGTTCGAACCCCACAGTGGTGGTCGACTGAAGGTGGTTTTCTGTGGTTTCCAACTTCAAGGAGTGAATGCGAGCCGATCTCCCTGTTAAAAAGTCTCGCCACAGAGAGCAACAGGCCTACAACGTAACAAATATTCAATCATTACACTTCACTCACAATTTGAAGTACAGATGGCAGCACTGAAATATCAAGCAAAACACTAGCTACACACTCAGACTGTTAGGTGCACTCACTTTGTTCCAGACTCTGCCACGAAGCTGGGCTGGAAGAGATCTCGGCAACGGGATAAGTCCAGTGGCAGAGCCCCTGGCGTTCATTCATTCGGCCCTATTTCGGGCCATAAGTCACCCTAACGGCCGGGGTACCTTAGAGTCCCATGTGAAGAGAAAGACAGGAGAGTAATGTTTATGTAAAAGTGGATGCAGTTGAGAAAATTTGACAAAATCGGGTTTTTTAAGTTGGGGGTGATAATGCTCCTGCACATGTTTCAAAGTCTAGTTTTAAGCCAATTCAGATGGAACCTCTCTCGAGTGGTCATTGAGAAGTCCTTTTCTTAATCCTGTAGAGCACTTGTGTTGCATTGGACTGTTGATGGCTGTAGAAATGGTACGCGGTACGCGAAAAAAAAACCATGACCTTATTGCAGTCATCAAACATGCTTGGACGACGGTTACACAAATAGCTATTTATGGCATCCCAAATGATAAAAGATTATAAAGAAAAAAAGGTGTCTTTCTTTGACTAAAATACAATTTTTTGCACAAAATTTCCAATTGCGACGGTTTCGACAGCTGGCTGATGCGAGGATTAATCCAGGAAAGAAAATCCAACTTATTATAGCCTCGCGGGAAATCGAGCCCGCGTCCTCTCACGTGATATCATCATCGGATAAATCGCCATCTGGTGGCAGTGTCAGAAATTGTGAGCTTTGGCCTGAGTTACGTCTTGCTGGCCTACGGCCCCGTTCAGCCGCACGAGCTCCATTTCATTTCATACTGTGCCCCGGCCAGGCTCTATTGACCATTGTCAATTTCAGCCATTGCCCCGGATGAGAGGCTGGCCTGTCGAGTGCTCCATTATGCATATATAAGACACGAACATAAAACACATTTTAAAAAAGTAGATACACAGATTTAAAAAATTACAGTTAGAAAAATGTTCCCGTATACAAAATTTATGTCTATGGCTCTAGGTGAGCCCTTCGTGTCACTGTGGCCAGCCCAGATGCTGAGCCATATCTTTCATCTTGGCTTGGTGGCTCTAGTGAGCCCTCTACCGTGGCCAAGCCATGCCAGGTTCTGGACTTCATTTCTTCCTTTTAAACCGAGCACAACTCAGGTCTATCATCATCTACGGGCGATTTACTACCTAGTGACTTGTTGTTATCACTGATAAGAGGTTTTCTTTTCCTTCAACCCCCCCCCTCTCCTCTCGCAAAAAACCTATTTCCTTTGAATCCTATCTTTGTAATGTAAATGTTTCTCCCTTTATATATACATTCTGGTTTATCCCCCCCAATACCCGTTCTCCATAACCAACCTGTTGAAGGGACATTACCAGATTTTCTAATCGGCATGGGGTCATCCATTCGTGTCCTTATCAGTGCCCCTACTTTATCGATGCCTTTTTATATTCCCCCACATCAACGAGGCTTGTGAAGTGATTCACACTTGGTCCTTCTTAAAAAATGATTCTTTTCGCATGAAATTCTCTTATATCAGCTTTTGGTTGCATTTATTCACTCTTTAATTTAATTAATAAATATATTAAAGAGTGGTCACCTATTGGGTCGATATACTTCGTTCTTTTTATCTTTCTTATAGGTCAAAATATATAAGATTTATGTGTGTAACAAATACAGAGACGTCATAGGATCGAGATTATTTTACTAGCTTTTAGCTACTTGTCCAGCCCTGTCCCTGTCCCAGCTTTTTTCATCACATTATGAATTAACTGTTTTCTACCGTGTCCATTCAAACATTTTTTTTTTCCTTTCTCTTTGCATTTTCTTTCAAATATTGTAAAATATGTAATTTAATTGCAAACTCTAATTTGTATAGTATTATCGTAATTGACTGGGGACAAATAAATTATGTTAGGTTATGTTGTGCCGGAAGTGTAACTGTGTGTATGTGCCAAACAAGTCTGAGCGCGTATGTAGTGTTATGTTTCATTTTTCAGTGCCGCCATCTATATTTCAGAAGTGAAGTGAGTGATGTGTTATGATTGAATTACATTTGTACTGTTTGTAAGTCTGTTGCTCTCTGTGGTGAAACTTTTTACAGGTTCTAGACTACGTCTACTCTTCTAGGCTTGGTGATTCGGGTGAGAACTTCGCGTCACTGCGCCAGACCTGGTGCTGGGCCACATCTCCCCCTTTCGGCTTGTTGGCTCTAGTGAGCCTTCTACCATAGTCAGGCCAGGTCCTGGACCACGTCTACTCTTCTCGGCTTGGTTGCTAGGGTGAGCCATTCACAGTGATCAGCCCAGGTGCTGGGCCGCATCTTCCGTCTTGACACAAGCTCCAAGGAACGAGTGCTCGTTGGCTTTGTAGTCTACACTCTACAGCACTCGCAGCAAGTGAGAGGACGTAGGTTCAATTCCCTACAAGGCCAATTGAATTTTCTTTCCTGGATGTATCTTCTCATCAGCCAGCTGTTGAAACCTTCGTAGTAATAGAGAAGTGTGGCATCATCAGCATCGAATTTTCAATTACCGTTATACTTATTTCCAGATTTTGACCTTTACTATAAGCAAAAAAAAATTTCTGGGGCAGAGCAGCACTCGTCAAAATTATTTTCACTGGATAATGTTTATAGTTCCGCTTATAATTATTGCTCTAAAATTTTCATATATTTGGCGATATATATATTTTTTGATATATGGCAACTTTCCCTTAAACTTTTTTCCACCACCCTTGGGATAATGTGTTTCCTATCTGATAGGAAATTTAGTTTTCTCTGTAATTAGTTACACATTAATAATTAATTAATTAATTTCTACAAACTCATTTACTTATTGTTTAATGCCGTTTTCGGCTATGGTTAATACTTAATGGTTCAAAAACTTAACTAAAAAAAAGAAACTGAGAAATTGAATTTTCTGGATGTTATGCCGAAACTACTGTAATATTTGGAAAGAAAAGTGATTTGTCTCCTCCGGCAATGGAATCACTTTTCTTTCGAAATATTAGTTTCTGCATAACATCCAGAAAATTCAATTTCCTCAGTATATATTTCGGGCCGAAAAAATGCCATCTCTTAATAAAGAAAGAAAGTTACTATTTTTCGAAGTTTGAAAAAAAGGATTCAACGAAAATAGTTCTTCGCCTATGTATTGCCGCAAGAACAACAGTACATAAATGTCTGTTCAACACTTGATTAAATTTTTTTCTGACGTTTTCCCCAAAGACATGCTCCCGAAAGTATCAAATCTGACCGCATCATTCTAATAACAAGAGGTACAAACATAAACAAACCGAGAAATATTTTAGGTGTTAATGGTGATTTTTCTGAATCGAAATGGCAAAAAAGTGCAATCACTAATCGGAAAAAAATTTGCGACATGCGATATGTGAAAGAAATTAGAGCATTTTGACTGATTATCCAAGAAAATTGAAATTGAAAATCTTTTGGCTTTCGCTTGCAGTGAAAGCTAAAAGATGAGGTGCTCAGATATATCAGTATGATTCACTTTTTTTTTTTTTTCAATTTTCATTTTTCCATCATTTTAATTTTCTTGGATAATCAGTCAAAATGCTCTAATTTCTTTCACATATCGCACCTCTAAAAATGCTCTTCCACACCCCTAGATGCGCGGCATTGCTTCAGAATCACTGCTTCACAAAAGGGGTGCTCAACTCTTTACAAAATGCGGCCACTTCATTGCTATAAAAAAGTGTCACGGACCACTTAATTGAAGAGAGGGTGAGCCGCGTGCAACTCAAGTGATCAGGAATGTGCCACGACACACTCGCGTGATCTGGGAATGTGGAGCGAGCTACTGAAGGAATCTGAAAATGTGCCCACGGGACAGCGCAATACTGGAAGTATGCCACAGTATGGAAGTAAGAATGTGAAAACGTGCCGCGTGCCACTGAAATGATCAGTATTACCGCACACCAACTTCGGTCATAAATCGCCATACGGCAATTTCCAAACAGTGTTGTTGGGTGGGAAATGAAGGCTCCATCCATCCATCGGTGGTTGCCCCGGGCTCGGTAGGCAAAGAACTTGCTTCTGACGTATGCGGATTCGAACCCATGGACCGTGATGGTAACCTTCATAGTGGAAGACGAGCATCTTGCCACTGCGTCACTTGGGCGCCAACGAACTGAAACGATCTGGAAATTTGCCGCAGACAGCTTAATTGAAGTAAGAATGTGCCGCGAGCCGTTCAATTGATCTGGAAATGTGCCGCGGCTCACTGTAGTAATCTGGAAATATGCCGCGGACTACTCAGTCGAAGTGAGAATATGCCACGGGCCACTCAAGTGATCTGGAAATGTATGAATACTTCCTGTTGAAAAGCACTGATTAAGAAGTATATGTTACGGTGAATGTGATAAATTGGTTATTATACATAATAACAGGTTATAATGCATACTTAATAATCGCTGGTAAGTTTGACAAATTTACCACTTTTACCGGTGAATATGCGTAATACCCATGCGTCGTTGGTAAATTTGATAAACACTGAAATAATTAACAGTTCCACAAGCGATTATGCATAATAAGCAAGTGTCGTTGGTAAATTTGATAAATACTTGAAATTTATCACTTGTATGTGGGATTATGTATAATGCCTTCGTGTAATTGATGAATTTGATCAGTATAAAAAATTCCAAATGAGTCTAGTATGTGTTGTGAATGTAGTTGAACCCCGATATAATGATAACAAATTTTACGATCGTACCCCGCTGTAATGATACAATAAGTGTATGAATTATCGTGTATATACAGTAGACTCTTGGTAATGCGGCACATATCAGACCAGGGTATGCCAGATTACCGAAACCACCGGATTACTGAAAGTTAAAAAAAAAACCCATTTAAATAATGTAAACTTCTGCGTATAGATATCTTTTCCTCTTCTATGCTAAAAGAAAACCCGTGTAAAACCCCGGATAACTGGACGGCCGGATTATCGAGAGTCTACTGTATAGTACGATTTATCATGTTTACAAGGACGTGACGCTTGGATATTATGCATAATCTCCGGTAAAAGGGGATAACTTTGTAGAACTTATTAAATTCACAAACGACTTGGGTACTTTGCATAATCACCGGTGAAAGTGATTAATTTAGAGAAATTTATCAAATTTGCCAACGACGCTTGGGTAAATTTAGTAAAATGCTCTGTTTTTGCTGGAAAACAATTGTTCTTCATTGTTGGTGAGTGTAGCCACCTGTTGTATACCTACGTAAGGAACGTAGCCGAAGATGCGTGTGCATGCGTCACCGCATATTGAGCACGTAAATAATCTGCGCTGCCATCTATCTATGAAATATAGAAAATACTAAAAAATTTAGTAATTTTAAATTAGTAAAAATTTCAAAATATGATTATTATAAAAAACAATATAAAATATATCAAAAAATATATTTGTAAGGTATAATATTTATTAAATTATTGAGTTTACTTTAAAATTTTAACAGTCACTATTTATAAATTGTAAAATAATATAAATAAACTCCTTAAATTGAATCTTCTATGCATTCGTCTTCGTGTAAAAGGTACGGGAACGGCATTATTTTTAGCCGGTTCCATCGATAGTTATTAAACGATTCCGAAGCGACATGATAATTTTACTAATATTGTTATGACTTTAAACAGTATTTTTTTTTATCATACCATATTAGTTTACTTCTGCAGCACATTAATCAAAAACCATTCACTAATTTTAATCGAAGAATCATAAAATTTGTGTTTTTACTCGATAGGTGGCAGTAAGAGTTTCACTTCAATGATGTTTCTCGTGTGTGATATGATACTGTGTACTATATACTTATTTTCAGTATTTTGTAGAAAGCATATATTTTGCTGACAAAATTTTATTTTTAACCGTTTTCAAAAATTTTTTACAAGTTTCAAAATTATAGACGTGGAGAGTCTGAGAATGCTTCTGTGTGCACAGAGTTTTTTATTGCGCAAAGTAAAAAATTCTCTATATCAGTGACTCCCAACGTAGGCGTTAACGCCCCTTGGGGGCGATGGAATGTTCCGGGGGGGGGCCGGTAGAAGCTACGGGTATAACATAGGATCTAATGGGTTAGATTGCGATGGGAGGAAAAAAATTCTGAAGGTGGGGGGCGATGGGACAAAAAAAAGGTTGGGAAGCTATGCTCTACAATAGGGGTCTTGAACCCGTGGCCCGCCGGGAGGCTCGCTATTTCGGTGGCCCGCCAAAACATTTTGATCGATTGACGCAATATCATTCAAAAATAGGGGGTGAAACGAAGATTTCGGCAAAAAACTGTCAGTAGTCATTATTCTTCGGAAGAAATGAACAGTCTGAAAATTGTGTTCGTGTTAGTTATATAGGTAATAGCAGAAAAAATTGCGAAACGTGGGAAGTCCTTCGTTGATGGAGAATTCGTTAAAGAATGTCTTCAGTCTGCAGTTGATGTGCTTTGCCCATCACAGGCTCAAGCTACTTCGAACATTAGTTTGTCTGATGCAACCGCTTTGGTCTGGTGTGACAATAACAAGACGCGTGGAGGATCTGCCAGCAGATGTATGTTTGATACAAGATCAAGTTTAGAAAATATTATTATTCCGGAAAAAACCGAAAGGAAAGTCTTGAATATTGGGAATAGGATAGCGGTCGGGAATAGTTACAGCATTCAACCGACGAAAATCACCACATATGCGCCAACCATCTTTTTTTTTTTTTTCAACTAGGAGGATAGAGCTAGCCAACGAACTTTTTCTAGGCCGAATGATGCCTTGCTTCAAAAGCAAGTATTCAAGACCTTCAAATCCAAATGTGAGGAACTTTTGTTTCACTCAGTAGCTATGGATGAATCGATGGATGTAATAGATACCGCACAAGCAGCCATTTTCATTCGTGGTATTGACAAAAACTTCAAAATCGTTGAGGAGTTAGCTAGTATCGTTGCACTTAGGGATACCACATGAAGTTTCGACTTATATTCAAGCTTGCAGAAACATTGGCCAAATGTGAGTTGGACTTAGGCAACATACCTGCCATAAGGGCCCTCGGCCTGACTGGCCACAGGGGCCCTGTACGTGAAAAAGACGGATAACTGTGTAGCCAGGCCATAAGGGCCCTACACGCAATGCAATGAATATCTGAGGAACTATTGAGAAAAAATTGACATTACTATGAAACGGATACGCCGTAAAGGCCAGTGTCGTGAAGCATCCCGATGTCTGCAAATATGTTTTGTGTATAACTAGTTATTGTTTTGACTTACAATGAAGCTCCGGAAGGGGTGGGTTTGTTCTGGGGAGGGAGAATTCGATCGTGGGGAGTGATGTGGGTTTTTGGGTGGTCGGGTGGCTGTTGTGGGAATTGGCTGAGGTTGTTTAGCTGGGGTTGGGGGTGCGAACGTCCTGGTGTTGCCGGGCGGAGATGCTGGGCAATTGTTGGGTTGGGAATGTGAAGGAGGCAGGGTGACGAGAGAGTTGGCGAGGGGCACTCTGGGGGGGGGTTGGCTTGGGGTAGCTTCGCTTAGCTGATACATCAGTAGGTTTTCCCGGCACGTCCGCGGTCTTATGACCACTGTGCTTAAATTGTAATAGCGATAGAGCCTGGATGTGCTCGGTTCATTCTGTGTATTCTGTATTCTATCTGCCATAACTGCAGATGGTGCTCCCTCTATATATATATATATATATATATATATATATATATATATATATATATACATATGACCGGTCAGAAGACAGGGGCAATCACATAGATAAAGTCAGATGCCGAAAAATGTGGAAATACGAAGATATGATGGCTTTCCGCTACATCATACACCAGGAAAACTTGTGCAAAAAGTTTTTCTCCAACTTTGAACATGCAATGTCTCTGTTACAGTGAAAACGATTAACTTCATTTGATCCAAAGGATTTAACCATAGACAGTTTCAAAAATTCTTAGAGGATTTGGAAGCTGAGCATGGCGACGTTATTTATTATACAGAAGTACGCTAGTTGAGCCGGGGAAAGATGCTTCAGCACCTGTTTTCCTTGAAGGAGGAAGTTGGTGAATTCATGAAATCCAAAGGAAAACTTATTGTAGAGTTCCAAGAGAAAAAGTGGGTGAGAGATTTCGCATTTTTTGTCGATATCACTGGTCATCTGAATGGATGATCTAAACTACCGCTTACTGGGAAAAGATCTATTTGTCCATAATCTTTATGATAACGTGAAAGCGTTCGAAACTAAATTAGTCCTTTGGGAACGTCAATTGCAAAACAAAAACTGCATGCATTTTCCTAAATTGTTGGAGTCGGTAAATAGATCTACAACTTGGAAACCAGACGATTCAGTGCATTTCAAATCTGAGAATGGAATTCAGAAGCAGATTTTCCGACTTCCGCGAGAACGAAATTTCTATGAGAATGTTTTCCTCACCATTGTCGGTCGATATCAAAAGTATTCCACCAGAGCTACAATTAGAACTTGCAGATTTGCAATGTGACTGCAGTTAAATGCAAGTTTTTTTTAAATTCCTTCATTAATTGATTTTTATTCTAAGTATGTGTCCGAAGAAAAGTATCCAGAAATACGCAAACATGCATTGTTCATGTCTTCTATATTTGGTAGCACTTACATATGTGAAGAGTTGTTTAATCGAATGAAGAATACAGAATCAAAACCTAGAACACGTCTGACTGTGTGATCGGCATTCGGAGGATACTTTACGAATAGCAACAACGCAAATTTTACCTAACATTAAAGCTTTAGTCAAGCAAAAACAATGTCAAGTTTCGCATTAATTTAGAAATTACATCCACTCGCATTCGTAATGTAAGTAACCAGAGACATTTTTTTTACTTGACACGTAATTAATTCAACATATGCATGTATAAACAAAAATCGCCCATTTTCATTCTGTTTCATACAATATAAAAAATACCTAAAATAATTAGTGTCTCACCCCAATTCAGTTGAATTTTTAAAACGAAAATGCTACATAATGGAATCAAAAATATGTAGTACGCGTCGCATTTTAATTTTTCGTATCCGACCGTGACCGTGAAACAGTTAAACAGAGCGCCAGACCCATAATTTAGCTAATGGTCTACATCTCCTTCATCATTGTGACCACTAATGGCATGGTCAATAAAAGGGCTTTGATTTACACTTTTAACTGCAATTTTGCAGTTCCCCAGGAAAAGCTATGTTGGACTTTTATGTCACTAATACTTGCGCACTCGGTCATTGCCCGTAGAATCCATGTTAGGCTACTCGCCAAAATCGTTTATCTTTACTTAAAAATCCTATTATTTTGAGTCACCTGTATCATTGAATATTCTCTTCTTTTTTTTTTAAATATTTTTTACTCATCTATATCATTCAATATCAAAGTATTTCTGATTATTTCTGCCTTCAGTTTAAGTTTTCCATTATTTCCAAACATGAGATACAACCAAGCAATTATTCACTAAATTGCCAAAATATATGCTTTCAAAAATATTAATACTTATTATACAATATTATAAAATTCGATTAAATATAAATTTTTTTTTCTCCCTTTTCTCTCTTTTTCACTCATCTATATCCCTTGTTTCATACATGCGATTCCAATATCATCAATTATCTTCTAAAATACTAAAATATATGTTCACAAGAAAGTTATACTGATTATGCGATTAAATAATATATTCTTTTATCTATACGAAATACAATGAATGCCATATTCAAACTTACATATTGTTAGGTCCATTTAACCTTATTACAAAATTCTTTTAATTGTTATATTTGATCCTTTACAAAATAAAAATATTTGATACATAGCCTTATATATTTCCACCTACCTATTTACACTGTTTCCTATCTATGTCTCCATTAGACTTCCATCTTTCTTATATTTTTAAAACTCCTTGTTGTGCTGAGTCATCAGCACATTTTTAGGTCTTAAATGTTTCATTCTTTCACTATGGTCGTATGCCACTAGTTCTTGAAAATGGTCCATATTAGAGTTCTCCAGCTTGTTGAAAAAATTTTCTGCTGTTCTTTTCACGTATTTAAAATTGATTGAATTGAATGTTTGAAAATGTTTAAATATTTTGAAATATATTTAGTTTGTGATCGTCTTTGGGGGGAATGGGGGCACCCACGTACGCCATTAATGAGTTGCCGCGGAACGCGACAAATTTTTTATGTGTCCCACGAGCGTAAAACGTTGAAGACCCCTACTATACATTATATAAGGTAGCATGTTATTTTGTCATTCCACACAGATATCGAAATTCTGTGAGGAGAAAACCAACACATCTGTGCAGGTGGAATAAAAGAGAATGTGCCCCCCCCCCATATAGGGGGAAAAAATAGAGGGCACATTTCGTGTAGGAATAGAATTTTTCCCTTCCCCGTGATCATCTCGGTATAGTCCGCCGAACACGAGATGAATTTTCGCTGCGTCATGTCACGTCACGTCGGATGATTTTATTCAATTTTTTTTTTTTGGTAAAACGATTGCACATCGAGGAAAGTTCATCAGTGACAGAGCTTTCACGATTGGCATGTCCTTCTAGGATAAAATAGAATCGTTTTACGTGACATGACGTGCCGTAGCCAAATCTCATCTCGTGGTAGGAGGACTATACTCGTCATGGCCCCACATTCTGAAGCCCCCCCCCCTCCTCCCCAAGACTGAGATCTTTGGTGGATGATCTTTAGTGAATTTATAGTGTAAAATAAGCAATGAGATTAGTCGCGGGCCCCGTGCTAGAGCCCTGCGAGCCCTCTCTTGTGAGAGGGAGGGGGCATAGTGCTCACCCAAATCATAGAGGATGGATGCTTGACTTCGTATTCAGATGTTCACCAAAAACTCATATGAACACCCTATGATGCAATGGATTAGCATCAAGTTATTAGCACAAGAAACAAATCATAACGTAGTCGAGTGCGGTAATCATTTTTTTTTCTTCAAATGATTGAGGTTGACTGACAAAGGTTAGCGATGCCTTTAGGAGACGCGA
This sequence comes from Pholcus phalangioides, assembly GCF_987345545.1. Lineage (NCBI taxonomy): Eukaryota > Metazoa > Arthropoda > Arachnida > Araneae > Pholcidae > Pholcus > Pholcus phalangioides. The sequence goes on from NW_028301628.1 coordinate 28,372,055, forward strand.
CGTATGTTGCCTCGGGCACCGGATAGAGGGGGCGCAAACTTCACTCTCTAACCTATCCTTCAACACTACGAGGGGGCACCGAAATGCCTGCATTCACCAGCTGACAAAGCATCTAGTTGCAGCCCTGGGTAAAAATATTGTTTTCGATGCTCTATTTAACGGAATCGGACCCGTGGATGCTGCCTGCAACCTTCATGGTGAAAGACGAGTATCTTACCACTGCACCAGTATGGCGCAAGATATAGTATACTAATGGCACCAGAGTCCGATTTATGGTTTTGCCGCCTGTTGGCTGTAGAAATTTTGCCGGTCTAGCCCATTCTTGTCTAATTTTCTTTAACATCATTACTCAAATTCACCGAACTGCACTATGCTCGTTCAGCCCTCTCAGAACTCGCCCCTCAAGCAACTGCAATTGGTACGGTGGTTAGAGCATGGGCATGGCCCCCACATAGGGGGGGGGGGGCTGACAGGGCTCTAGCCCTGGGGCCCGGGACAGTTATCATCATTTTTTTACTTTTTCACGCTATAAATTAACTGCAGAAGGAGCCCGTTAAAAGTCTGACGGAGGGGCCTGCAAAAAATCCCATCCGAGGGCACTGCTGCAGGATGTGGGGGCCATGAGCATGGGATAACGAACGTTCTGGGTTCGATTCCCTCTCAAACCCAGCCGAGATTTTTTTTTTTCCAGCATGGTCTATGTGAGGTATGAGGGAGAGAAACCTCCCCCCTCCCCCCCCCCCGACCGGGAGGTGAAAGAGATGATGATGAGAGAGAAAAGAAAAGAAAGAGAAAGGGGACGAGAGAAAAGGGACAGTTGGGGGCGGACATAGGAAAGGAGAGAGGCTACTGGAAGTAGCGAAAATAAGAGAAAGGCGATGGTCAATGAAATGGTGACAAAATGTGTGGTGGTTTTTTTTTTGTACACATGAGTTTTGTTTTATTATGTGGTCTGAATCATTAAAATCTCAGAAAGGAAGGTACAGCGTGTTGGTGTGATGAAATCGAGTATTTTCTCTTATTGAAAAAAGGGTTCCGCTGACGAACAATAGCGAAACTTTACAGTCCAGCTCCTTGATCACCTTCCCTTATCTCCTCGTTGAGACTAGGGAGCGCGGGGGCATTTTCTGGTTAGGAGAAGGAGGAGGTCACTCACTGAATGCTTTCTTGCTCATTAGGTCACTCTTTTAGTCATTCTCATGTTGGCACACTTTCTAGGTAACTCGTTTGATCACTCCCATGCCTAAATACTCTTTAGGCCAATCTCAGACTTGATGATACAATTTTTGAAGCCCTTGGCCCATTCTACTGATTTCTTTGACTACTCATTCCACTAATTTGCCGCCTTTTCGAATGCCCTGGGCTTAGAGCCCGCTCTAAGACCCACTGTAAATACGCCTCTGAGACTGATACAACAAGAAATGGATTTTTCTCTCGCGGATGATTCTCTACTACTGGGAAAAAACAAACAAACAATTGTTGAATTCAGAAAATGTTGACAATTTTCAAGTCACCGTCAGACGAGTTCGTCCTTCCCGCCAACCGTGAACTTGAATCAAAGAGATTTTTTTTTTCCCCCCCAACATGAAATAATGACAAAAATACCTTCACCAAAAATACCAATCTGTCATTCTGCCTGCCATTGTTAAGTGCATGAGGCGTGGGTAGACGACGTCAGAGTTGCCATCCCTATAATGGAGACAGAAAAGCAACAGGAAATAGCTACTCGGACAGTAGAAGCAGCGAAATCTCCATCATAATAATAATATAAGGCAATATATAACATACAGTACACACACGTCTCTGCCAGAGCAGTGAAAAGGAAGCTCTTTCTTTTTCTCGGACACTGACCGGTGAACAATGGGGGTTTACTAGTACCAGTTATAAACACACACACACAGCACTCTACATACCACACAAGCTGTCCGTGAAGTAGCTGGAGAGAAAGTGAAAAAGGGAGAGGGAGGAAATCTCTCTAGCGTCTCTTCCGTTGCCATGACAACGCGGAGACAGCGCCCTCTATTGTTTAGCTCCGCATGGATGCCTCTTTGGTGCCACTCCGAACGCTAACGAGGAGATCCCGCGCTTGGCTACTTATCGCCAATCGACGAAAACTGGAGCGATCCAATCGATAGATTAATAATGACGAATATGTACGGAATCGTGACTAATGTTGCAGTGTACAGTGACCATTTGAATTGGAAGCGCCCAATGCAGCCCGATTGAATAGAAGGGATAGTCCCCTTTTCCCCACCCAAAAAAAACCCCACTACACAGAGGCGTGACATGAAGAAAACATTGGGGGGGGGGGGCTGAAAGTTGTTAGTGTTGCCATACATACAGGATTCAAGCGCGCACGTAAGAGGGGGAAGGCATATTGCTTTTTTCCGCCAGAAATTATTGCGGTTAGGGGAGGGCTTGGCCCCCACTACAAAATTTATTGGGGGAGGGTTAAATGGCCTCAGCCCCGAGGTTCCTGCGCCTATGCCACTACATGAATTACATGAGAAGATACATAAGTGTAGTGCAGTAAACCCCCCCCCCCCCTCTTTCTTTAGCGCTCAAATAATAATTTCCCTTTGCGCAATAAAAGTAAGCATTTTAAATCCCTCATCAACTGCTAGTCCTCTTATACGGACAAACTTTTTCGTCCCTCTAGTGTCTCTAAAAGAGGGGTTTTACTGTATTGAAAATATATACAGCCAGTGTCGTTTTAACACATGACCCCCCCCCCTTCCCCGGGTACGGAACTGGGGGCCTCACAAAAATGAGAAATAGTTGAAATTTTCGAGGAGTATGAATGTAAATTTTTGCCCGGTAGGACCTCAGAAAAATCACTTGAACCGGGACCTCATGGTGCTCTTAAAACGGCTCTGTATACGGTAAATGGGATAAATCTGTCACACTATGCATAATAACCGGATTTTTATCGGGTATTAGGCATAACAATTATAGCAGTTTGGTTGTTTATTATGCATAATAACCAAATGCATCACGTATACAACAGTTGCGTGGCAATTAAAGTCATCTCTGCAGCACTATGGGCCCTTCCCCCCACCACAACCTCGATAAGTTAATTAAGGCAGACTTGTATTTACAAGGGGGAGGGGGGGTTATAGCGGGTTTTAGCCTAGGGGAGGGGGGCAAACTTTGAGGAATGATTGATGAAGGAAATTGATAGAATGGGAGAAGAGAGGGCAGCAAAATTTGTATAGCCCACCATAAATTCGTCTCTGCCTGGAGAGCGAAGAGCTAGGTCAGAGAGTGACATAAAGAATTTGCAACCATGTGAGTGACACAAAGGGTGACGTAGAGAACGAGGGACTAGACCAGTGAGTACCATAGAGATGGAGGAACTACATCGGTAAACGACCAAGAAAGTGTTCAATCATATGAGTGACCAGAAGAGTAGAGATAGAGGTATATTTACAGCGCGGGGCTATATAAGGGGGCTGTAGCCGAATTTGAAGAATGAATGGGAGATAAGAAAGTTATAGACTTTGGAATGGAAGAAGGATAGCAAAATTATAAATTCACGTCTGTATTTTGGGGGTTCCTACCAATCTAAAATTACCAACCTATCAAATTACATACTTGCTCTCGCAAATTATAGTGCCTAATCTAGCATCAGTACCCCAGGCTTCCCCCCCCCGGACTGTTCTCAGGTAGGCCCATGTGGTGAGATGTCCCTGAGGATGGGACCTATAGACCAAGTCTGTTCGGAAAATTGTTTTTGATTGTTGTCCTCTACAGTCAACACCAGGATTACCCTATCCTGGAGACGGGTGACCCTCTAGGTTGAGGTTTTTGATTGACCCTAAAAGTTAGGATTTTTAACGGGTCTCCTAAATAAAGAAAAAAAAATTAATGAAATTCAATTTCACAATATTCCAGAGCTTCGAATTCATTAGAGGGAGCCCTCCCAAAAGTCCCCTCCCCTTATGAGTGCAAATTTATCAGTCCCCCTACCCCTCCAGAAAATGTTATTGCACTGTGGGTGCAATCCTCTAGGTTTTCATAGGAGACGTCAAAAAATGATTTACTATAATTCTGGGTGGTTGCTGTGTGAACACATGTTTAAGAATCATATTTATGGCCCACGAGTGGGAGTCTGACAAGGGTCCAGACCGGGAAACAGGAACGGTTTTAATCTTAGTTTTTTTTTTCTCCCCACTATAAATTCACTATAGAGGGCAGAGAGGCCGACATGAAGAAAACATTGGAGGCGGGAATTGAAAGTTTCTGGTATGCGGGACTCAAGCGCGTACACAGAAGACCGAAGGTGCATTTCATTCTTTTTTTTTTCCAGAAATTATTGGGAGGGGGGGTGGGGGCTCAGCCCCCTTACAAAATTTATTACAGGAGGGGCTCAAATGGCCTCATACCTTAGGTTCCGATGCCTATGATAGATCCACGAAAAGTCTCGGTCTAGGGTGGCTTCTGCAAGATGAGGGACTCCATGCTCCTTTTTTTAAGGGCATATATTAAAATATATATTTTTCAAAAAGAATCTATAAATTGACAGAGTTTTAAACTAGAATTTTGTCAAACAGCTGGAATCAAAGTAGAATACATATGCAATGTACAGTATTTTATTCTGGTTTTAACCCCCAATAATTCTCTTGAACTCTCTTTCGTGCCCGTTATAACCCGGCCTCAACTAGGTCATGTTCGCCAATACGCATCTAGTTGCGTGATTCACGCCACAAAATTCAGTTTAAATCCTCCAAATTTCGCTACGGAGCGAAAATACTCCTTTGAATTTTTGGTATTTTTTGGAAGAGTTATTTTTTCTGTTTCACACATAAATGTGAAATAATAATCTGAAGAGTGAAATAACCCTTCAAAATTATTTTTCCAGGTAACACTAGGTCAGAAATATTTTATGGTGAATTCATAAGTTAAAATTTTGTTTTTTTAAATTTTAACTCCCAGTCAGGGTAATGTTCGGGAATTAAAACAGCCCGTAATGAAAGCTTTGTCCTAGGATGATGTCACTCTTCGCTATCCATACGAAGGTTTTGGTTCCTTCGTATTCAACGAAGGAAAATTCAACTGTCCTTGTTGGGCGGGAGAATAGAACCTACGTCCTACTCCTTGCCTTATTATCTAGGGCAGTGGTTCTCAACCTTTTCAAGCTCACGGCCCGGTTTCATTCATTTTCGTGAGTCGAAGGCCCGGTCAAACACACGATCAAAGGAAAATGAACGAGGGAAAATGAAAGGGCTAATCACTCGGGGCCCGGTATGAATGATATCAGGGCCCAGTACCGGGCCGCGGCCCGGCGGTTGAGAAACACTGATCTAGGGCACTCACTCAGCAAATGAAAGCACGTGAGTTCGATTCCCCGCAAGGACACTTGAATTTTCTCTTTCTTAAATTCATTTTCGCATCAGTCAGCTGTTGAAAACCTTTGTATGAAAGTTTTGTGTGAAGATATTCTAAATTGTGTATTGACAAAATCTTTTTTTTTCGCTTTCAACTTGTCAAAGAATTATATCAGCGGCATTTTTCAATCAAAATGAGATAAGGTTTTATAGCACTTTCCTTACAATAAAAAAAATGGTGATAAAAAAATATGAAATTGTTTCCATCGTAAGTGAAATATATGTCTATTTATTTTTAGACTGAGTCACATATAAAATTTCGTTCATAATCACTGTCTTTGGGTGTGATTTCCTCTTCGGCAAAATAGGGCATTTGCCCGGGACTTTTGAAGTGTTCGTCGCTAATGCTAATAAAACATATTCAACGATTAACTAGAATGTAGTTGAAATTATGATGACGAATTAAGCAGCGGTTCTCAACCATGGGCGGAGATATGGGGGGGGGCGTGATGGGCATTGCCCTCCCCCCCCCCCCAGCTTCAAAGGTGGAGTCAACTGATCTAATGTATATATGAAATCACATAATCATCGTGACCCCTTCCCCCAGCAATAATGACTGTGCACCCCCCCCCCAGACTTCCAAGCCTATCTCCGCCTATGTTTTCAACCTTTTTTTTGACTCGCGGAGCCCTTTTCAGTATATAATTTTTATGGCGAAGCTCTGTTTGACTCGAGAGGAGCCCTTTTCTATATAATTTTTATGGCAGAATCCTGTAGACCTCTTTTTTTTCTATTTATCTATCAAATTTACTGATTTATTTTATTTTCCTCGAGTCGCCGTGGCGCCGTGGAGCCCCTGCGAAGTGCACACGGAGCACCGGTTGAGAACCGCGGGTCTAAAGTATAAGTATGAAATCCTCTTTGGATCTTCATATGTTAAGCCCTGGTTCTGTGAGAAGTTGTGCAAGAGTGACCTAGCTTCTGAAATTAGTCACACTTTTACCAACTATATTATAATACGAAACATTATTTTTTCATATCTGAATAATGATGTATAAAAACACAAAAAATAACAAGAATATTCCCGGCCTTGGCTCAGGGCTCTTCTTCACCTTGAGTTTTACCCGGGGCGTGTGGCCCTTGGTTTAGAATCATTGTTGTGGAAGGCAACAAAAAAGTTCCTCTCATTGGGCCGCAAAACTACTTGAGGCTAGCAACGATCTTAGTTTGCTAAATAGAAGGAAAGGAAAAAAAATGTCTATTATAACCCTGGTGCCACAAATGTGTGGTTTGTTTTTTCTCGCTGCATAATTTTTTTCTTTTTTGACCTCAAGGAGTTAAGCCTTGACTTGAAGGATTGTGTAAGTTTTGAGTTGGAAATATGGTGCCTTTGAATTTACTGTTTAGGTTCATTGAATCGTCCCGTATTTTACGGGACAGATAAATTTCCCCCTCCTCATTTTTGGTTCTTGGGAGAGGCCATTACCTCCATCCCCTCCCCCGGATCCGCACAGGAGTCGATGCAAATAACGCCTAAGCGGATATTTTCAGCTACGAATGCAGCCGAGACATACGCCATCAGTGGCAAATAAAGCTGAGGTGATATCTTCAGCTACAAACGAGGCGGACATCTTCAGACTGGAATGAAGCAGAGGCGGACGTCTTCAGGCTACAATGAAATGAAGGCGGACATCTTCAGACTGGAATGAAGCGGAGGCGGACGCCTTCAGACTAGAATGAAGCGGAGGCGGACGCCTTCAGACTAGAATGAAGCGGAGGCAGACATTGCACTAGAATGAAGCGGAGGCGGACATCTTCAGACTAGAATGAAGCGGAGGCGGACATCTTCAGACTAGAATGAATCGGAGGCGGACATCTTCATACTAGAATAAAGCGGAGGTAGACACTATCAGCTGCGAGTTAAGTGAATGCAGACATCTTCAGTTACGAATGAAGCGGAGGCAGATAATCTCAAGCTCCGGAAAAATCCCAGGCAGACACCATCAACTGCAAATGTAGAGGTGGCAGACACCATTCCGTTCGTCGAATTGTCCCGTATTTGCGGGACAGATAAATCCCCCCCCCCCATTTCTTTGCTCTTGCGAGGGGCGATCGTCCTCAACGCCTCCCTCTGGATCCACCCCCCTCCCATGGATTTATTACATAAAATTTAGCAATAAAATTCTGGACCAAAAAAAAATTGTATGTGAAGATGAATGAAGCATCATAATCTTGGTTGAAAAAAATTTCAACAAAATGAATAATTTCTTCATAAAAAGAAATAAACATTTGATGACATTTATAGTTTTTAATGCATTTTGAGATACTCAAAAATGCAAAAACATCTCGAAAATTCCAAAAAAATGAATGCTCGAGTCAGAAAAGGGGATAGGAGATACTGAAAAAAAAAAAAAAACCTACGGAATAATAGATTAGGAAAATCGCCAAAAACTGCCAAATATCGGACGAATGGCGACGATATTAATCTTCTCGTGCAATCGTTAGGGATAGGGCAACCATATCCGGCGTAGCCAGAGACTACAGGGAGAGAGAGAGAGAGAGCGAGAAAGAGCGAGACGAGCCGTGGTGTATATTCACGATCTCTCACTAAAAGCATTATAAAAAAAAAATATTTACAAAGCAGTAGTCAGTGAGAAAGCATCAACAGCAGTGGTAGTCATTGGATTTTTCCCGTTCAAAAACCCGGCATCACGTCTTGGTTCTTTTTTTTTTTTGTTTTAGTGTGGTGGTGTCCTCCGGTCAATACGTAACATATGTATCACGCTGTACACGGTATCCATGTCTCCGGTTTTGTGTTGTTTTCCCACGAAGACGCCCTCCTAATATCTCGGGAAGGAGGAGAAGCGAATAACAAAATTTTTTAGTCGTCTCTCCATGTGCTGCTGCGGGTAATTCGTAACGAGCCAGCCGCCGGCTTCTCTCTGTCTCTCGCACCGACCGAAATAATGGTGTCCGAGTTCTGTGTTTTCAGGTGGTACGGTGTCGTGCACGATTCGAATTACTTCGAGGAGAGCCTGTCCGATTGGATTAAGGATAAACCGCTGAGCATATTGCAGTTGGACCCGGCCGATCGAGCCGTGCTGAGGATAGCTGGTAAGTCTCACACATCTTTATTTCTAATCTGTGGTGCAATAACATAGAAGCTTCCGGGGTTATGATCATTATTCTGTTGTTCAATCCTAACCATGCTGTAATACTCATTCAGGGACATCTTAACAACATAATAGACCCCCCCCCCGGATAAAGTGATTTTTCTAGGGAGCCCTCCTTCCCCAGCAAGTGTAGAGGACAATAATTAGTCAAGTTCTGGGTACTCCTGAAGTACCTGCATAGCAATTTACAAACTTCTCTAGAACAGGGGTTCTTAATCTTTTGTGTTACATGCATTCGTTGTGCCAATAAGACGAAAACCGAAGACAACCATGCCCCCCCCCCCTCCCGTCAGTAAGATGCAGGCGGAGGCGTCAAAGTTGGAGTGAACTGATCTAATTTATATGCAGTGCCATCTTAATGCATGGGCCCACCCGGGCACCTCAAGAGAGGAAGGGGCATCACAAAAATCAGATCTGGTTGAAATTTTCGAAAAAATGCCTGGTAGGGCCTCAGAAAAATCGCTTGGCCCGGGGCCCATGATGCTCTGAAGACAGCCTTGTTTATATGCGTATATAGGAATTCGCATCATCATCATGCCCCACCCCCACGGAACGTTCCCAGTTCTGCCCATGCTTTAAGACGGCACTGAACTCGTGCACTGTAAGGCGCTTCATCACGTACAGGTATTGGTATTTTTCTAAGAGGACTCTCATCAAAACACAAATTCGTGCCTCCGAGTGTCGAATTGCGTTCCTTGTTCGTGTGGGGGGGGGGGGGAGACGAATTATGAGAGTTCTTAAATTGTATCAAGATTGGATAGACCAGTGTTTCTCAAAGTGTGTGTCGCCAACCTTAGTAAGGGGCGTCACGGTAAGCTGGAGATATTCGTTTGTGTGACTATGCTTTGAAGTGGTTCTTTTATAGTTTAAAATACAGTCCTAAACTATTCTGGGTTACTGCGGGTGACAAATATTTGAGAACCTCTGGCATAGACAGTAGGCTACTTCGTGCCCGAGTGGCATGGTGGTAAGATGCTCGTCTACCATCGTGAAGGTTGTTGTCAGGGTCCAGGGTTCGAACCCAAGGGAGGATATAGATAAGATATTTTCCCTAACGAACTCGAGGCGACCACCGATAGACAGCGCCTTCACTTCCAACCCATCTCACTAATGGCAGTAAATTGCAATATAGCGATATGGCCAGAGTTGGTGTTTGGTGAAGTAGTAGTAGTAGGCTACTTCAATACCTAATGCACCTCAATACCAACACGCCTAAATACTTAATACACCTAAATATTTAATAAACCTCAATACTTAGGCGAATTTATCGGTAGAGGGAAGAAGTGGGTGGTATTCCGGAGGGGCTATTTATGGAAATGGTTGGTCATGAAAGTTGGACTAGAATGGCGGAAAAGGATGACACCTCTCGTGGCCAGAATTACTAAAATTTCTATCTTTATCACTGTTAGTGAAATCACATTTTTCAGTGCATCCCCGGAATAAGTAGATCGATCTTCACAAGATAATGCCCCCTCCCCGGGACAATTTTTGCTGTCTTGAGCCCCTAATAGTTGGAAGTACCTGGCTACGAATTTTCGTATTTACTGTCGATAAATTATTGTTCCAAATTTCATTATCACGAGGTCCTGCTTTTACACTTAATTAAGGTTCCCCCGTGCCCATGCGATAAGGCTCCTTGATGAAGTAATGCTTTTTAAGGCTTTCAGGCTTAAAACACACCAGTTCAAAAATCATACCCTAGCCATAAAATTGACTCCATGTTGAGAGGAAGGATCTGTTCAAATCTGTTCACAACAGTGTTTCTCGAAGTGTGCATCGCGGCTCACATAGGGACGTCAACAAACTTTGTCAGTGGCGTCACATCCAGCTAGAAATATTGGTGTGTTCAAAGCTGCAAAAAAGAAGAAGAAGAAGAAAAAAAAAAAATATATATATATATATATATATATATATATATATATATATATCCACTAAAACCACAGGGGAAAATCTCAAATTTTTTTCCACCCGCGGCGCCCTTTACCCTGATCAACGCTTATCCGCGCTTTCCAGAGCAGTCACAAAGACTCTCTTCCAAAAACCTTTGTCGGGCCGCCTCTCCGAGACGCCCCCCTGACAAACATTGACAGTTTGAGAACCCCTCTGCACTAAACTGTTTTGGGGGAAGCCGAAGACGAACCAGGAACAAGGCAAGGGAACCGCGAGTGACAAAAGTTTGAGAACCACTGCTTTACGATGTCACCCCAGCTATCGTGGGGGCCCCAAGAGCGTGACCTTAGACGAGGTTTGACCGCATGTTCTTCTTTACCTTCTTCCATAACGATAGATATCGATTTCAAAATGCAATGGGAGAGAAAGCGGTAATTAAGCAATACATCATACATTACATTATTATTATTTTTGTTGTTCTCTTCGGAAACGTATATCCCGCAATCTTTGTGTCATTTCCGGTTATCGGCTTGTTATTGCCCCCCGTCTACGGATCGGAATCGATTGCGATTGGACCCGTAAATAATTCTGCGTTGTTTGTGTTCGATGTCAAGCCTAAAGAAAATAATTGCTCGTTTACTCGTACTGGAGCTTGTAATGATCTCTGAAATATATAGAAGAAATACTCGTTTTGTTTTTCTCTTGTGGTGTTAATGACCATCCTCTTGCTATTTCATGGAGAGGAAGAGGAAGGATTCCATTTGGTTGTCGAGGAGGAATCATTACTGGAATATGGTATAACTAAGGTTTTTTTTTTTTAAAAGCGAGAGAGATGGAGAGAAACGAACGAGATGATGATTAATGAAATGACGTAATAAGAAGAGTTCTGTGGGGAAGACCCGCAACTGCGCTGTTGGTCGGTCCATTTCTTTCTCTCTCTGTGATGGAAAACAGCTGCTGGCTGCAACTGTCGTAATAACAATCCACGTGGCTGACGGGAATCGACCGGCACTTTCTCGCTTGTGACCTCGTGATTCCGCTTCGTATCGCGAAGACTTTCAGTTTTGGGTATCAAATCGAGCTCGAATTTCCCTATAATACGTGCCCCTACCAGACGAGGGACACCTTCCATACCCAAGGCCGTCTCAGGAGCGTCATGGGTCCTCAGGTCAAGTGATTTTTCTGAGGCCCAACGAGGCAAATTTGCATGCTTACTCTCGAAAATTTCGACCAGATATCATTTTTGTGAAACCCCTCTTCTCTTGAGGCCCATGCGTGAAGACGGCACTGTCCACCCCTAAGGTTGGCAAGGCCCCCGAATCAAACATGACCAAAGCCTCATAGATAGACAGAACATTTTAAAAATTTGATACGATAATGCAGTGGTTCCCAACCTTTTTCCCTTCTCGCACTCCCTCGGATAATATGTTTTTTTATCTGTTAGAAGAATTCAGTTTTTTTTCTGTAATCGATTAGATTAATTATTCAGTAATTAATTTCTGAATTCTTTTACTTATTTATTTATACTTGTCTTTTCGGCTATAGCTAACATTTAACTCGTCAGATGATGAAGCGTCAAAATATTTAATTCATATTTTTTTTAGGAATCGAAAAATTCAATTTTCATCATTTTAATTTTCCTGAATAATTAGTCAACGTGTAATTTTTTCCCCCCATCCCGCACCCCCGGTTGGGAACCACTGCAATAGTGTTAAGAGTAGCAACCGATTCATCTTTGAATTGGATTGATAATGTGGATGCCATTGAGTTGAATAAATAAAAAATTCAATAACATTGCTGTTTATTTTTTCTGTGCATTGCATATATCCTTTCACTCTGAAAACAAATTCCAATAAGTTGTAGTATATAAAATAAAAAGTCACTAAACAGTGAAATATATTGCCCATAGGTGCCAATGCTTCCGATTTACCCGGAAGACTTCAATTTTTCAGCCTTATTAAAATCTTCCGGTAGGAAATCTAATTCTTCGGATTTTTCGTATCGTCATGGATAAATCCCTGAAAGTCCTCAAATTGTGCTCTGTTTGAATAGAAAATCCCTAAAGAAAATTCCATTCCAGTCCTTGCGATTTCAGGCTGAACCCCGTTTTCTCAGGGAAAATATGCGGAATCAGGATTTCACGTTAAGAAAAATCGGTAATTGTCACCAATTATGATGATTAAAGCAAGCAAAGTTGATAATTATTGCTAAAAAAATCAGGACAGGGAAAAATGGGTCCCGGAAAACGGGATTTATATATATATGGTCACGCTTTGAAATTTCAAAAAGTCCCCGGTTTTTCCCTTTTATTTGTTTGACATGGTTTTTTTTTTGATGCGGGATGTGTCATCACGGGATAAACTACAGATTTTTCAAGTCTGTGAATTGGCACCTGTGATTTGCCTGATTTTTATACAAATATGTGCTTGAGAGCAAAAGCATTTAAAATTCGCTCTGGTTGGCAGAGAATTTGGAACCTATATCTTCTTCATATTTAATTCATTAATTTAATATTATTTAGTGTTCGCACATCATACAAGGTAATAATTGTAAAGGGGAAAAAAATTCATGAGTTTTTCCTTCTAATTGTAAAGAAAAATAATATAAGTTGCGAGATTAAATGCTTGAGCAAACTTTATGACGCATTACTAGTTGAGGAAAACAATGGTTGACATTTTCTTGATTAAATGTAAAATTGGTGACACGTGTTGAAAAAAAGAAATTGATTCTGTAAGTAATATAAAGATACAATACATACAGTCGACGGTCGTTATAATGGCCCAGAGATGCCGCTGATGCGCTATTGCGCGATTTCGGAAAAGGGCTCATAAAAATTTAGTTCACGCGTCTCATGGGACGTGTTTTTCAGTAGAAGACAATGAAAATAAAAGAACCTGCTTATAAGTTGGTAAATTAACCTTTTTCTTCTATGAACCTTTGGATTGAGCATGGTTTTTTGAAATGAACTATTTATTTGATTCACAGGGGCACCAGTGAATGATGGGTGGCGAGGACCCCCTCTTTCGAGAGAGACCACTCAAAAAGAACCCAGATTCGACCAATCACCTGGGTCCCGGGAATTAGAGTACAACGGCATCTCTGATGATCCCATCGTCCCGTCGAAAACGGACATTATATTGGAAAGTCGTTAATAACATGTAGGTTATTAGTTACACGAAAACATTTGGGTCTTATCCTACCAGTCGTTGTAAAGAAATGCCAAATGATGTTTCGTGTGGCTCATTATGAATCTTGTCTAAGTACATCCTTCAGTTAGTGAACTGGTGAGACGTAATTCATGCCCACTTACACCTTCTCACAGTAGGATTCTACTTTCAGTTTCATGTTTTCCTTATCGTACAAATTCACTCTGATATAACCTCTTTCACTGAAAGGGGGGGGGGATGTACACCAAACAATAAAATATAATCATTAAATTTTTAATTTATGGAAAAAATTCCAAAAAATCTGTTAATAAATTTTTTTTTAAATTCATTTGATGTGCATAGATTTGCGTACAGATATTCGGCTGAATACCCAAGCATTACTCGAATGTTCAGCAAAAAAGACCGAGTAGCAGCCGAATATTCGTCCCATCTCTAATTTCAAGTTTTATACTGTTTCGGAGAACACTATCCTCTATTATATATGAAAGATAATAACTTTTTTCATGATGCTCTTGGTATGATTGAGCACTTGTCTATGGCAGGTACGGTTTATCAGGTGAATGCATAATGTATAATTACTAAATATAGTTAACTAAACTTGAAACGTTGAGAAGAAACGCGGCGGAAGCAAGAACACAATTTTTTAACTTTATGTGTCTACGTGCAAAATCTGTTAATGCCATAGACAAAGAGCTGAAACCACGTTCAATTGTAATGTTATGTATGTAATGTATTAATGTATGCCTAATCTCTTGCACAACAAAAGCATCAGCTGTCAAAACTATTTCACGTGTTTCAAGGTTTACTATGGTCAAGGAACAACGGTTTCCCCCCACTATATGTTCATATTTTTCCTATATATAGCCCTTGAAGTGATTTAGCTCTGCCACATCCCTCAAAAGCATTTATGGGCGAAACATGGTCTCAAACCGTGTATAGTTTGTGTTCCCATGTTCTCGCAGTGGTTCTCAGCAAGTCCTGTGGTGTTCTGAATGGTCACGGATGAAAAATCAAGTAAGGGCAAGCCGTGGAAGTGATTGAAAAGAAAAGACCACACAGATGGTGGAGCATTCAAGTAAAATATGGTGGGAAAAACTACTTTTTGAATTTAGTCAGCTAGAGGAAAAAGGCACCACCCAAGGGAACCATAAAAATATGTGGTTTAGGGTAATTTATCGATTTTATGTAAACTAATATAGTCGATTCCACTTATAACGTTTTCCAAAAAAACCTTCATGAAAAACGTTTTAAACGGGAAATTTTAACGAAAATTAGTTAATATATTTATCTGGGTTAAAAAGGTGAGCAGCGTATGTGTTAAAAAACCTTGCGCCAAATTATAAATATAGGCCATATCCGGAGCAATATATAGTCATATCACCTGTAAACGTTTTATAGATAAAGGGAATTGTATATTTGTTCTAATAAGGAAATAAACACGAGCCAGTGGGAGGATATGCACTTTAGCACATAGGTGATATAGCGTTTTTTTAATTAACGAGTCCAATATCCTACGTATGAGTCGTATCTCAAGGTACCTTACTCTAGTCATCAGTACTGAGGGTTGAGTGATGTCGGCAAATTATTAATAGCGTTATGAGCTCATATATTGATTTCATAGTTATCGTACGCCGTCTATGACCTCCAGTATGGTGACGACTAGTGCCGTCACAATATGACTCATTATTGTGACAGTGTTTTGATTTCGTTGTCATGGGTACTATCAATCATTTAAATGCTCCAATATGAAGTTTGTAAACGCAGAGGTGTGACTAGTACACCCCCTCAAGTTATTCTGCCTCATGCAATATAGGTGCTGCCCTGGTTTTGGTGGGGAGGACACCCAAATGTATGATTTTGTGTGGGAAATTCGTCACCTATTATGAATCTTTTTTTTTTACTTGTCGCCAAAATGGGCATATTGATGTTCTTGGGCTTCCTCCTAACTGAAAATGCCTGCCACATACAAATTCTCATGCTTACTCTCGGAAATTAAATTATAGTTCCGAATTTCATCACCACGGGGCCTCCGGACGAAGCAGCATATAAAGAGAACACTTAAATCATAGTTTCCTGAACTTTTTGTTCCATCTCTCCCCCTTCCTCAGAAATTTTTTCTTTCATCGCCCCCTGACTCAAGCGAACCCATAAGCTCCTATGTTGTACTCGTAGGTTCTATCGTCCCCCCCCCCCCCGGACCGTTACATCGCCCACTTTGGGAAGCACTGACTTAAATGATTCTCGGCACATTTCCATTTTACTTGAATGACCTTCAACGCCACTTTTCCATATCACTTAAGTGGGCCCGTGACACTTTTTCAAACCAATTAAGCCCCCAAAGCAGAATGTGTCAAAATCTGCGACGTACGTCGCAGAACAATTAGCGCTGCTGCAGAAGAGTTCCGAAGAATTTTAAGAAAAAGTGCACAAAACACCATTACATGTATGAGTTACTTACCCCGACCCGGCGAAACCATTACATGTATGGGGATTTTTACCGCAGAACATTTCCAGTCAGCCGAGGGCTCGTCGCAGAACAGTGCTAAACATTCTGCTTTGGGGCAATTAAGTAGCGCGCACTGTCTAAAAGATTGAGCACCCTTGCTCTAATCCTTCACGGCTTTCAGTGCAACCCCCTCTTCACCACTTGTCGTAGCTATCTCTTCATTTGTTTTTCACTCGTGACCCCCCCCCTTCCATAATATCCTAGGACGGCAAAAGTGGAGGCATATCGCCCCAGGTTGAGAAACACTGATCTAGATTAAATGATCATCATTGATCACCAAGAGGGACCCGATGATCCGTTTTAGTACCAAAATAAATGCGATAGACAAACTATATAAGGCTTGAATTAAGCGAAAGAGCACCTGCCTTGAGTAAATTCCTCCTGTGCGAGACTGGTTACAAAAGTTTTCTCGGAAAAACAGCATACGCAAAAGCAGATGCAAGTTTGATCTATGTAATGTGCTTCACATCACTCTGGGAATCGTGATACTTGGATGTAATACTGTGTGCTGAGTTATGTTGAGTTTTCCCATCTTTTTTCTTCTTGGAATTCCTTCGTGAAAGAATTTCGTTGGAAACAAATGGTTGTGGGTGGCGTCTGTGTGTTGAAATAACCGAGGACGTATTTTATTGCACACACGACATTTTTCTCTCTTTTTCTTTTACCTGGGACATGATTTCATGACGTGGAGCTTGAACGCAGATATGAATAATTATGGTGCAGTTCGTGGTACTGAATTTTTCGAATGAATTTCGGCTCTAGGAAAGAGAGTTCTCGGTAATCCCTATGTCAGTTACATTTGACTGAGGAAAGATGGAATCATTTCCCACACAGGTAGGCTTCACAAAAGTTTCAGAATCATTGGCCTCTCCCATGGTTCCCAAATGTTTCGTTCCATCGCCCCCCTTGAGAAAATGTCTCTTCTCACTGCCCTTAAATTCAAGCCAACCCATAGGATTCTGTACTAAACCCAAAGCTTGTATCGTCCCTCGGACCCTTCCATCGCCCTGGTCTAGATAATTCACCAAACCTCCCTATCGAAAACGCATTGGTATTCACCAATACATACAGGAAAAACTCCATTTTCCACGCTCTCCATAAAACGCAGCGTAGTATCCCGAAATCCATAACGATACTCCCACTTTCTAGACATAGCTCTTCCTCAGTCTCCACTGAGCTCTTTTTCCTCTCCATATAAAAACCGCTCCATTTTTTTTTTATAAGAATCATATAAATGAGATGGTGCACCCCTCGCGCTACTATTTATCGATCGCCATAAAAAAAAAGGCAGACATGCAAATCCTATCTCCCCCCCTCCCTCCAGTTCATTTATACATTCTTGGCTGATATAAAAAGAATGGTAGGTTGGGGAGTATATCCATGACCACCATTACTCTCTCATGGTATGTCTGTGGGAGAATAGAAAAATGGAAGGCAGTAGCTTCGGGAACCAATAAGGCGATTCGCAGGGGTAGTGGGGGGGGGGGGAACGCAGAAGCTGAAGTGTTCAAGCCTACTGCACTAGAGGGGGGGAAATGAATAAAAGATCGTGGCAAGAAGAAATCCCTGAAGGGAATGCACACGATAAATGCGACATGAACGTTTTCTATCACGTACGAGAGTGTGTAAGTGAAGATTCCTTCTCCCCCCCCCGTACCACGATGAGGTATTCGATTTTTCTTTCCCAAAGAAGTGACGAGAGTAGTACGGTACTGAAATTTCTGTGGGTATTAGATATTTGGCATCACGATCAATATGCAGCGTTGATATTGCGCCACCTCCTTAAACATTAGCGCACAGACGGATTTACGATTTTGTCGCATGTGACCTTTTTAAATTTTGCCGCCCTTCTACCATTCTTTTCTGATTGTAATGACCACTGTTTCCACAAATTTGCCACTCTGAGTTATACCTGTCCCCCCCCCCCCCGTACATATATTTGTCTCAAGTCACTTTTTTATCCACTCACACTTTTATTAATCATCCCTCTAGATCACTTATCGTCCCTCGCTCACTAGGTAGCTCTTTTGGCCCTTCCCATGTTTACACACTCTCTAGGTCACTCACTTACTTGGCCCCTCGCTCTCTAGTTCAGTGGTGCGCAAACAGATTCTCCAAAATAAAAACTTCCAAATGAGAAATTCATTTTTATTTAGAAATACACCAAAACTAAAGAATGTCTCTATTCATCTGGGATAATTACTGTGCATCATACAATGTATTTTTATCAAATTCTACTTGTACAATAATAATCAGTATCACCGTCATTCCAGAATCACGAATGTGCAATGTCCTTGCAAAAAAGAACGTGGGAAATGACGTTAGAATGTTAACTCTACCCATGATTCTCTATGTTAGTTATTTTCCTAAAATGTTTTGTAACGTGTGTTTCAATAGGGGATACACATTCGAGTTTTAGGCACAACTTGGATAGCAAAACAGGGTTTTGTTACCAACCCCCCCCCCCCCCGTAAATACGTTTCTGTATATAGGCAAAGATTTATAATTCTTCGCCAACGGTCCTCTAAACATCGATCATATTTTCTTCTTGTGGGCACCCTTGTTTCATCCGGGGCCCTTCGAAATTGGCATTGGTTTTCAAAATTCTCTATGTTTGGCTACTAAATTGAAGCTGAAATACCACTGAACTCTAATTTACCTGGATACCGGACGGGGCTGGCGGAGCTCTAGCCCTGGGGCTCGGGACAATTCTCAACGTTTTTTGCTTTTTCACGCTATAAAGTAGCTATAGAAGGGCCCGCGAAAGGTTCCAGCGTAGTGGCCCTACTCCAGGATGTGAGGGCCATGGTGCCGGGAACCCAAGGGATTGGCAAAATCTGGGGTCCTTTCTGAGCTAAAATGGGTCCTTCTAAAAAAAAAATAATTAAAGTATGCCCCCCCCCTCACCCCCACGCAATAACATCAAATCTGAACGAGAGAACCTAATTTTTATGCGTCCTTTTCCGAAATTCCGGGTATTTGGCGCGCAACAGCGGCATTTCTGCTGTAGTCTGCGTCGAAGACTTCGGAATTTATGTAAGGGGCCGTTCAAGTATTACGTCATCATCGATGGGGGGGGGGGGAAGAAGGGGGTTTCCGATTTGCTGACTTTTGACGACTGGGGGGGGGGGGTGTTTGGATAATGCTTACGTCATAAACCACCCTTTATGGAAAATATGAGTTAGGATTCGGAGGGGCAGAGCTGATGACGAAATTTTGCTGACAAGGGGGGGGGGGTCAAAAATGGCTAAAAATTTGCTTACGTAATACGTGAACGGCCCCTAACCATTTCAACAGCATGGAAAAAAGTCATCAAAGTGCAAAAAAAATATCTTATTATCATGGCTCCTAGGATATACAGGGTGACCCATAGATTTGTAAATAGTATATTTGAATGCGGTGCGCAAAAAATTTATTCTAACTAATGGGGATTTTTTTTTTCGGTACAGAAAATGGCTAGCTCAAATTTTTGTCGATAGATGGCGCTGCACGAAAGCGGATCACATTATTGGACCCGAACCTTTCTTCGATTTCCTCTGTGTCCGTATTGTTTGTAAAGCTTCATCCGGCGATTCGTGGCTGATTTGAAACAACTTCGCCAATAGCGCTTTATCCGTCAATGTCAACCGTGCCAGTAACAGAGAAATTCAGATATAAACTGTTAATCGTACAGTACACCTTGCAATATATATAGGACTTTAATTTACATATTTTCAGTGATTTGCTTTCGCGTTCAACGCCTTCTATCCACGAAAAATTTAACTAATCTTATTTGTGATCCAAGGAAATGATTAATTAAAATAATAATTAGAAGAAGAAAAGTATCGAGTTTCTTCTTGACAGGTGGGGGCGGGGGCTACACTATTTCCGTCTCCTCTCACTTGGTACAAGTACATGACTACCTTACCTTTGGCCAAGCGGAAATAGTCTATAAATAGTTAAAGTAAATTTCTTTTTTGTTTCCGTCAACTGATCTTTGTCGATGGCTGACTAAAAACGGCACGTTTACTTCATTTCATGTTTGCTTTTGGGGCGAAACAGTAGCAGAAGCTGCCACAATGCTTGTACCCTGAGCGGAACGCTCTCTGGCCTTCACATCGCCCGGTTCTTTCAGCATACTCGCACCCCTTGGAGTAACCAGCTTATATATCCCATGGAGACAGAGCGGGAGTATGTTTGGTGATGGTGCCCGAGTGACAAATAGGTGATCTTATTGTATATTTGTTTTATGGATGGGTTTTTGCGGACCAAACGTGACGACTTGTCATTTGCGGATCAAACGTGGGATCCTCGCATCGTTCAAGAACAGACGGAAAAATTCGGAATCTAATCATATGCTACGTATGGATAATACCTTCTTTCTTCCAGGGGTGTATTTACGGGGGGGGGGGGGTTGATTAAGTCAGTCAATGACCAGAACGATGACCTAGAGAGTTTGTAATCATGTGTGGGGATCAGAAGATCGACCATGAGGGCAAAGATCAGGTCAGTGAGTGGCCAAATGAATTAATTGAAGATGGAGGCATATTTACAATCAGGGAGGCAATTCCCCTCTTCCGCGAAAACCCTGATTGTCGCCCTGTTTACAAGGGTGGGGGCTAAATGGGCCCAGGGCTGCAATCTGCAAATTTGTGGAATGATTGGTCAAGAAAATCCTACTAGAATTTGAGCAGGGCGGCAAAATTTGTGGCCTATACAAATTTTGCCACAATTCATTCATCCATTCATGTCATATATATATAGCCCTCTGGTGGCTCGTCGTCCATGAGCTATTAGCTGATCGGCTTCACCGTCCATTGCACAGTTCCGTTCGGCATATATACGCTCTAGCGAAGGGAAAATCTCTATCTCCTCTGTAGCTTAGTGGTCAGAGCACTCGTCCGGCAATCGAGGGGCCCGGGTTCGACTCCCGGTAGAGGCAGAAATGAGTTTTTTCCTTCCTTGAAAAATTAACATCTCAAATAATAAATATCTTCACAACATCCAGTCTTCTGTATATCTTGCATTCTAGTCTAGTTTCCTTGACTACTTATTTCCCCCAAAAAATTAGCCGCAGGACTATAGCCTGCTAAGCGTCCCCCCCCCCCCCAGCTCTGCTATACCGTAAACATGTCTGTGTGTGACTATTTTCCGGTCGTTCACATGCTTTCACACCCTCCTCTAGGTCAGAGTTTCTCAACGTGTAGTCCGCGACGATGGACGGAAGCTGGTCCGCAGGCAGACTTGATAATTTAATTCTGAATGAAAAAAAATTATTAAACAATTGTGATTGATGTTAGTAATAATGGTATGGGCTCAAATAAAAATTACACCTTTATACTTAGGTTCACCATACATCGTCGAGGAAAATGCTACCCTAAATACGAGATGTCCCTAAATTTTGCCAAAATAAGCAATTCATTGCCTTGAATGCAATTCGGTAGTTACTATTGCTAAAATTGCTTAAGGGTAGGAAAATAAAGGACTTCTACAAATCGCATTAAAAGAAAGTGTTTCACGAAACATATATATTGAAATCATCAGATGACCATATTTCATTGAGAAAAAGACTTAAAGCAAACTGTCATCTTAAATAGGATAAAATACGGGACTTTTCGCCAAATGTGATCAAATGCGTTGGCAGAATTAGCAATCATCAATTGTTATTAAAATTGCTGTAAATTGTGGATAAAAAAAAAAAAAAAAGTTTTGTCAAATTGGCGTTGAACCTGACAAACATCTGAAATGAATATTTATATTTTATGACATAATCATCATAATACAGCTTATATATTATGGTAACACTTGGTATTCACGACTTTAGTAAATATTCAAAAACCAAATAGACTTAGAAAACGGGAAAAATATATAACAAAAATCAAAACAACCAAAATTACAGGAATGTCCCGTAATACGGGTCATATGCGGTCCGTCAATTTGTTTCAAACATTTTACTAGTCTGTGGGCTCAGAAAGGTTGAGAAACGCTGCTCTAGGTCACTGTTTTCTTACTCGCTCCCAGGACCATCATTTCAACTTTTTCCGGGGGGCAAAGAACATGTACTCAATGTTTCTATATACATATACCATTTCTAGTGTATTTCCCAACGAATGATCCCCCCCCCCTAAATGACGGGCTTGCTTGCTCACCACGTCATTCTTTTGGTCACTCACATACTTTCCACATTCACTAGGTTAGTCATCCCAGTGGTCTGGATTTTTTCTAAACGCGATATCGTTAAAATTCGTAACAAAAATCCCCTTTGCAGCAAGTATCAGCAACAAGAAAGTTTTCTTATTTAAAAGCTCTCCGGGAGCTAATGAATGAGTGTCTGCGGTCTGAGCAATCTAAGTGCGTATATGGTGGTGTGCGTGAATTAGTGCCGCCTTGAAGTTGTTAACCACAAAAAACCAACTTCAGTCGACCGCCACTGTGGCGTATGGAACCCCGGGTTGCGAGTCCGTTACTATGACCACTCGACCACCATAGTTGCTCGTGACGTCACTGGAGGTCATCACTTTAGCCATTTAAGATATAGCAGGCCGACGCAATGGCTATTAGGTGAGATGACCTTCAGTGATGTCACGAGTTTGCACGGAGGCCTTCTGCTGTAGATGGTGTTGGTTTATCTCGGTGTTTCTGAAACTTTTGTCACCCACGACTTCCTTGCCCTAGCCACTTTTATCTTCCGCTTCCTTAGGATAAGCCTTAAGAACCGCTCCAACGACCGAACACGATTGCATCAGTACGCCAACACCACCTTACAGAACAAGGCCTCCTCCTCACGAAGTTTGTGACGTCACTGAAGGCGGCCATTTCTCCTATCGCCATTGGATGTAACTGCAAAAAAAAGGTAGAGATATCGCATGCATCGCCCTGCTATATCCAATGGCAATAGATGAAATGGCCTTCTCAAGTGACGTCACAAGCTTCGTGCGGAGACATCGTTCTCGGGTCATTCAAGTATTACGTAAGCATCGGGGGGAAAGGGGTTTCGGATTTGCTGACTTGATGACAAAGGGGGGGGGGTTGAAGGTTGCTTACGTCATCAACCACCCCTTTTTGAAGATGTGAAATATTCTAAGCATGGCCCCCACATCCTGTAGCGGGGCCCCTAGGCTGGGATCTTTTGCGGGAGCCTCGGTCAGACTTTTAACGGGCCCCCTACTGTAGCTAATTTATAGCATGAAAAAGCAAAAAATGATAATAATCGTCCCGGGCCCTGTCAGCCCCCCCCCCCTCCATGTGGGGGCCATGATTCTAAGCTGCTGACGAAATTTTCCTGACGGGGAGGGGGGGGGATGTCAGTGTTTCGCTGACTTTTGCTGACAAGGGGGGGGGGTCAAAAATGCCTGATAATCTGCTTACGTTACACTTGAATGGGTCCTCTGTAGAAGGTGTTGCTGACGCACCTAAGAGTCGCGTCACGCACTTTGGGGCCGTTCAAGTATTACGTCATCATCGATGGGGGGGGGGGTTTCCGATTTGCTGACTTTTGATGACAAGGGGGAGGGGGGGTTTGGATAATGCTTACGTCATCAATCACCCTTTATGAAAATATGAGTTGGATTCAGAGGGGCAGAGCTGATGACGAAATTTTGCTGACAAGGGGAGGGGGAGGGGGTCAAAAATGGCCAAAAATTTGCTTACGTAATACTTGAACGGCCCCTTTGATGCACACCAGCCTATCGGGTTAGACATCCATGATCCGCAAGGGATCAAAATAGAATCGTTTCCGATTAAAGGCACGTAAAAACCCCGGGTTTATCTTGGAAGGAATTTGTACTATTTTTGTTTCCCCTTCAGTTTCTCTGGGTTAGTGAAGTGATCATCGATGATCGTATTTTGTCCCTTCCGTGACTAATGAATTCTCGCATTTGCCGAATCTCGTTTTTATTTTGTCTTTTCCGGGTGATGCGCTAGGGGCTGCTACAACAGCAACAAGTGGTGCGACTCTGCGCGCGGTCGTGCGTGATATTGCGTCGGGGGTTTCGTACTTACCTTGCCTTATATACATACAAGTATGTGTGACTGCATATATACGTCGTTGGTGTGTGTGTGTTGTTTTTTTATACATGCCATGATTCTCACCAAGGTCGGCATTCTGCATGGAATGTCATAATGGTGTGACTTTCCGGCCACCCGTAAAACTGAAAATAACAAAAGAAGAGTGGAAAGCAGGCTGGTGTGTGTGTGTGGTGCTTTCTACTCTCAGGAAACGATTTATTATTTTCGCGTTGCATCTTCTTATTTCCCATGGGATGAAACGAAATTTATTTCCCGTGGCGAATTGGAGCGGGCGCATTAAAATGACATTATTATGGATATAGGTTAACAGTATCGGGGGGTGGAAACTTTGATGTGAAAGTGGTTATGGAAACTGTCGTTTTTGTGTGGGACAAGTAGATATGCTCCAACATCAATTAGTAGTCAACATGAATAGTCTTCCAAACTTTTTGTTCCATCGCCCCCTTCATCAGAAACTTTTTCCTCTCATCGCCACCCAACTGAAATAAACCCATAGGATCCTATGTTAAATCAGTAGGTTCTATCGCCCCCTTGGACCATTCCATCGCCCACTTTGGGAAACACTGAATTAGTGGATGGTTTGATGTCATAATCGATCCCTATGATTCGGGGTCATCACCATGTTGGCGTATTTTTTTGTGTGATAATTATGGTCATTTATAATTAGCCACAGCTAACCATAATTATTATGGTTAGCTGTGGAAATCCGAACGATCAAAAGAATTTGAATGTCGATATCTTAATGATCCACATACAGCAGCCGGCCAAAGCTCGAAATTCGGACATTGGTTGGATCAACTGGGCCAGCCAGTTCGCTAACTGGCCAACTTCAGGCTTTGGCAAAAGTAACAACATATTGCCTGCATTATGTTCGTACCCTTACCCCATAAGGGCGATTTTGCCCACTTTGGGAAACACTGCCATACACCTGAAACCACGTTTAGTTGTAAGGTTAGGAATTTCTTAGGAAAGGATGACGTCACTCTCCGTTACCATACGAAGGTTTTTAACAACTGGCTGTTGAGGAGATATATTTTTGGAAAGAGAAAATTCAACTGCCCCTGTGTGGAATCGAACTCACGCCCTTTCACTTTCCGGGTGAACGCGCTAGACCACTAGACTACAGAGGCAACGGATCTCTCAATCTTTCTTTGGAGCTCGTGTGCACTGAACGGGACCGTACATGGACGGTCGGACCTAACTCGGAGAGTGGCATCATCCCCGTAAGTCACCATCTGGTGGCACTGTCAGAAATTGTCAGCTTTGGCATTAGGTCTGACCGTCCACCACGAACTCCAAAGAAAGATTGAGAGATTCGTTGCCTCTGTAGTCTAGTGGTCTAGCGCGTTCACCCGGAAAGTGAAAGGGCGTGAGTTCGATTCCCCGAGGAAGGCTGTTGAATTTTCTTTCTTTCCAAAATATATCATCGCATCATCCAGGCTGTTGAAAACCTTTGTATGGATAGCGGACAGGATTGTGACATCATCCTCGGACGAGGCACCTCTCCTGGGTTGATGCTTTTAATTTCGGCAATTACGAGATGTCTCGCCTCCTTAAAGCTCTTGTTTCGGCAATGCCTAGTCCAGAGATCTCTGTAAAGCCGGCTTTTATTTACGCTCCAGGCCAATTTCTTAGGAGCCAACCTGGCATTTTGGTTGAGAAAAACGGTCCTAAATAATGTTTTCTTTTACTTATCCCTCGTTGAAAGATGCAGCGTAATGAAGTCAGAAAAAGTTTTGCGTCGCCCTGCGACTCCAATTTAGCGACCACATTTAAAAAATTTAGACGCGAATACCGATTTTCTAGTCGCCAACTTTTCAATGCCAAAATTAACTTTTTGTAACTGTGTGCCCAAATACCAGATTAGAAAGTTGATGCCCTGTCTCTCCTTATGCCAACAGAAAAAGTTCCACGTTCCTAAGTGCAATATTCACTGAGATATTACACTTAGAAATGCAGACTGTGAATGGAAACTTTACTTGCCTTTCAAAATTTTTTTGGCTGTGAATAGGAATTGTACTTGCCTTTGACAACAATATCCCGTATTTTTTGCCTGTCCCGTAACTAGCCATTCCTATACCCTGTGCAATAATTTGCATTTAGGCCCCTTCTGGTCCATTCTTGGGCCCAGAATAGCTCATTTAGCCCGATTCTGAACCTCCCTTCCCAAGTGGGCCCTGTGCGGATGCACCTGTAGCACCTTCCTAGTTACGGCACTGCCTGTACAATCAATATTTCAGTAATGGAATAAATTTTCATTCAATTACAATTAAGTTGTTAGTTGGACCATTTTTCCCCATCGTCGCGTACGACTGGTTGAGAAACGCTGCCTTAGAACATTAGATTTCCGTATATTTCACTCTTTTCTGCCTCACATGGTGGCAGGGCCGTCTCAAGAGCATCATAGGCCCCCAAGGCGAAATTATTTTTCCTATGCCTCCCACCTTGTTAGAAATGCCGGTGACTACAGATTTGCATGATTACTCTCAAAATTTTTTAATCGGATCTAATTTCCACGAGGGCCCTCTCTCTGCACTTGAGGCCCCCAGGCCGTGCCCTAGTGGGCCATCGCGTTAAGACGGCACTGTATGGTGGCGGTGGTCTATAAGGGAGTTCAATCCCTTCTGATGAATGAATAAATAAATAAATAAAAAAAGTCGAGCAAGAGCGGCAGATGGTGAAGCAGCTTCCTTCCATCACCTGCTAGTCGAAACGCAGACCTTCAATAATAAAGAAGAGGTGATGCAGGGCAGAACACACATGCACGGCAGAGCACAATGGGAGCAGCAACAACAACATGGACACCGCCGTCTGCTCGTGAATGTTTAACGAGTCGTAACAAAGCAATAGCCGTTAAATGTTCGTCTTTTTGCATCAAGGGGATTCGTATGCATATGCAACGTATGACCCAATCTCACATGTTCATCCAATGCCAGTTTTTTCATTCTATGAATGACCTTCACGCATGTGTTTCATGTCGCGTTCGTTGTTCGACACAAATATTCGTATTTGGTCGTCCCGAACATTCTTAGCATTTTGTGGCCGGAGAAAAAACGCTTTCTTCTCACAACTTCATCATTTCGGAATTCAATCCTTTTAGAAATTGGGAAGCAGAAAAGTAATCAATATGCTGCTTTTGATACGAGTAGCTTACGCCAGCGACGCCTTTACTGGGCCTCAATGAATGAACGCCAGAACTCTGCCCCCGGAGAGCCTTTAGCCCGTTGCCGAGAGATCTCTTCTAGCCCCCATCTTTGTGGCATAGTCTGTCAGACCAGACATGACCCGACCCGGGCTCTGTCCCTTCCGGGATGTAAACCTTTTACCCGTGTGGGTTGGATCGTGCTGAGGAGTTGTGGCATAATCTTTAACAGTGTGTGTATGTACCTAACAGTCTGAGTGCTGTCTGATTTTTCAGTGCTGCCTCTATATTTCAGAAGTGAAGTGTAATGATTGAATATTTGTTGGGTAGCGTTTGTAGACCTGTTACTCTCTGTGGCGAGACTTTGTAACGGGGGAAGATCGGCTAGCACTCGCGCCTCGAAATTGGGAACCACAGAAAAGCATCTTCAAAAGCGTGTCGGTGGGGTTCGAACCTGGGGAGTAGTGAAAAAGCATCGCTAGGACCCAGGTTCGAACCCCATTCGAGCGAAAATAATCGCTGGGCCCATTCACGGGGTTAGAGGATATTAACAGTGTAATTTCAAAATATCTCAGAGCCATTTAATTAAGAACAAATTCGGTGGAAACAGAGTAAGTAATAATACACAAGAATAACGGCCCCACCCTTTCATAAGTCTAAATCGTCCCCCCCCCACCCCGCCTAAAAGTCCATTTCTTAAGTAATCCGAGTTGGCCTCGGTCCTGCTTACCTCGGATTATCGAGAAACAACAGAGTATGCGGTATTTCTGCGGCTCGTGGTGCAGAAACTTGTGACTGTATGACCTGCATTTCCCTGAACACTCTCGTAATTTTGACCGTCCCAATTCTTTTTTATAAAACTTGATTATGTCAATTAAGGCTGGTATTACACTACAAAAGTTTCCTAAAAGTCCTTTTATAAAACTTGAAAAATTCAACCAATAAGATTATCGGTTGCATTTGCTCGAATTTAACCTATGAGCTTTATTGGTAGTTTTTTTTTAGTTTTATAAAAGGGATTTTATCAAACTTTTATAGTGTAATACCAGCCTTAGATTATCACATATTCATATAAATTTATTTGTCACATATTTTGTCAAATATATGTTTTTTTTTGGTGAATTATTGACTTGCAGTGCCCATCATTTGCCACGATTGGCAATTTTTCAGTAACTTTAGCAATAGTTTGCAGCTTTACTTGAATCTGGCAATTTTTTCGGCTTTAAATAACTTTTCTCGCATTTTTTTTTTGGCTTTAACTGGCAACATTACTCTCGCCTTTGACAATTTTTTCGACTGCATCTGGCAACTTTACTTGCCGTTGGCAATAACATTCCGTATTTTTAATGAAAGAAACATGGTCAACCTAAGTATTTATCGTGTTGCCTGTATTGATACTTTTCTTACCGGAGCAACTGCGGATGGAACTTCTTTGACGAGCCAGAGGTTGTCCAACCCCTGATTTATCTTTCGAGTTTCAAATCCTTCCACTTGAATTAAACCAAAAAATTATTTCGATGGTAAAATGATTGCACATATTATAATTACCAACCCCCGCTCTCCTCTTCTTGAGCACTCACTTGAAGTTGGCTGAAGTCAACGAGCCGCCCGTCTGGCTGTCGTAATTCCGTGAATTGTTCGGCTTATCTTCGCGCATAGAGCTCGTTGCTAACGAAATAAGCTGGACAATTTCTTTTCCAAAGACTATCTCTTTGGCGGATGAATGAACGATTTGTATGTGTGCCCGTAAGGCCCGTGGCTGTATCGAATGATCAAAATAATGTTCGGAGGGAAAAATCCCAACTAGAAACTGAAATTTCATTTATTTTTTTTTTTTTGGTGGCCACCCAGTGTGAAATTCCAAGATGTTTACGTCTCTCGAGTCGAGGAATTTCAACGGAGTCTTTCTTGTGCTCTACTTGTTATCGATTGGAATCGTGGAAATATGGAAGAATCGGGGAAAATAAGTTGAATATGCAAACAAAACTCCTTGTTTAGACTTCAATGACCTCCATGTTTGAAATTCTTTTTCCCTTATGAAAAGAAGCTTCTATTTTATTGAATTTTATTTTAATTCCATTTTTTTTTCCATTATCCGTATATGCAAATTTCATTCACTAATACGTAATGTAATCTTCAAAGGAATGTGAAAGAGGTTGTTACAGTCAGGGCCGTAACTAGAGTGACGCGGGGGAGGGGACAACTGCCCCGGGCGGAAAAGTTTGGGAGTTGGCAGGTCTAGGTGGAAACAAACCAGAAACTGAAATTTCATTTTTTTTTTTTTTGGTGGCCACCGTTGCAAAATTACGAATTTTAAAGTTGTGGGGGTGTGGCAAAATAATGTTTGCCCCCGGCTTCAAAAATCCAAATACAGCCTGGTGGGAAGGGGGAACTATAAGACACGGTGAATAATGGTAATTCAAAAAAAAAAAATAGTGACAAAATTTTTCGACATTTTAGTGTTATTCTGGCCGGGATTATACTATGAAATATTTGTGAAAGTTCTTTTATAAAACTTGCAAACTCTTTTATAAAAATTCAACCAATAAGCAGATAATTAATACGATGATATAAGCATTGATAACTAAGCAGATACTGTATATCGGGTTTGGTTAGGAGAAGCTTTTGATCTGCAGTTTGCAAATCCGGAATAAGTATGGAGATCACATAGCAGAACTTTCGATTATTGACATTCTTTTCGGATTCAAAAAGCGTATCGATTATGAGTAATAACGCGGATGAGATCAATGGCGGGTGCATAAACTCGGTCATCCATTCAGTTGAATCACTTTACTGCTCCATTTGCAACAGTTACTTTTTTTTTACCATCAAGTACATGCTCTTCCAGTATCGTGTCCGGTAGTCCTTCACCTATTTTGTGAACTGCTAAGTAATTGGCGAAAATAAAGGGGAAAAAACGCGTTTCAAAAATATTTCGGCCCAAATCATACGGGAATTTCACTAAACTGCTGGTCTCGTGCCATAACATTAGTTTTTCGGTAGCAATTGAATTTTAAGATTCCTCAAAGCCCACTTATTACTCACAAAAAACTTCCATCGAAATCCATTTTTGTTATCTGACCGGTGATGGTCAACGAGAGAGACAAAATGATAATGTCGGACAGTGTATTTTCTTTTAGGGATCTGTCTGACGGACAAACAAGGTTTTTATTTATCTCTCCGGGAATCGGCAACGTTTTCTGATATTTATATCTTCACTGCAGCAGAAGAAGAACACGTTCTCGCCAAATGGACCCGACAGTTTGCTGTTCGCTCACCTCCACCCTTGATAAACACGCCTATACATGGGGGAAAAAACGAAAATATATTTTCTTATATCATATTTTCAAGAAAAATGTAACAAGGAAAAACAAAAAACTTCGCACAGAGATAATGAAAACTTTTAGGTATAGGTTCAGCCAATTCGGAAAATGATAACGCTGAGATGTTATCTTGATTTTTGCTACGTGTGTGTGTTGTGTATGGTAGTAGTAGATGTTACAAAATAACGCATCCGGGGGAATATAAGTCTGCTTATAGCCGGGCATTGAAAGTTGTAATATTGATGGAGATCGTGACGGAACAACCCCGATTACTTACTCCACTGCCAGTTTTGGAGGTGCAGTAGCATGCCCGTTATAATGCTAATAATAACATAGGTTTCACTTGGCCTTTCCTTCGTAGAAACGCCCCGTTCACACGGTCGCGTTCCTGTAAATTGTCTATTCGGTTTTCTTGTTCAACACACTTTCTTGATAAATAATGCAAATTCACCTTGAATATCACGTCCTCGAATAGTGATCGACATTCCGTCTGTACTTCTGAGAAAAGGACATAGCGCATCGAAAGTATGGAGTGAACCAAAAGTCACTAAACTTTCTAAAATTCACGAACGAACGATGAAACGCGTTCGTGCGGGTTACATTGAAACTAATGTTGTGAATTCGGACTTTATTTAGAATTGATTTGCAGAATTTAATCTCCGAAAATGAAATGAATGGAATCCGAACCAGCGTAAATGAGAGAAATATTTTGCGAATTGAGGGAAAATTTCCTTTCTTTCCAACTTATCATATTTCACATTATTGTACTTTGCAATTACAAATATGAGTAACCGCTTTAAGCTAAAACCCTCTGCTGTCATCTATTGAATGAAATCAAAACTATGTTATAGATCTAACAATAAAATGGTGGTTGGTTTTAAACCTATCTGCAGATTGAAAATGAATAACGTGGCATAAAACTACATTCTTTTTTTATTCAACATACCATTGTAAATTTCATGCGTCAAAATACCGGTTATGTTTTTTCGATACGTATTTACAAAGAATAACTCAATAGCGAATAAAAACGTATTAACCGGTATTTTGGAGCATCAAATTTACAACGGTGTGCAGTATAAAAGCAAATAATATATAGTACCGTAACTCATTTCGTTTGTTTTCATGCTGCGTACTGCATTGAAACCAACAACTAACTTTACTTCAAAAATTATAACGGATATTTCGGTTACTATTTGATAGATGGCAGCAGGGGGGCACCATATTTTTGCTATGGATATTTTTGTGTAGAAGAGAAATGTGGCATAAATATTTTTAACAATTTTACAGTCAATCGAAGAATTTTTACTCTTTTCGGATATTTGATACAGCCTACTATACAATATAGGCATATAATTTTGAATGTTTTTTGGTCTTCTCTCTCTTCTCGTCTTCCGTGACATTCGTGCAAATGTTACCAATAATCTCATTGGTTGCATATGCTTCGAAGTGACATGCTTTCGTGCTATTTAGTAGCATGTGCTTCAATGGGGGCCCTTTTAGCTGTTGCCTAGAAGGATCGCAGTTTTGATGTTTTCATTCATATCAGCTTATCTTCAACAAAATGTTAGGCCAATAACGCACTATATCTGGTGTACCACACGTTATATGAATTATTTTCATAATTTAATCAATTTTTTTCTTGTGATTTTATATGATAATTATAATTATTATTGATTTTTCTTCCTGATCGAAAAACAATCCCCCTTTTCTCAAACGGTATCACGTACAGCGGTTGTATGATTGCGTTGCTCGTATTTCGTGCTGGATTGTTCCCAGCTTATAACGTATCATTAAGAAAAGACCTTATAACTGTGCATGTTTTCACTTCCTGCTGCATGTTTCGTGTTTAAATGCACGTTTGTTTTTTTTTTTTCTTCACTCTTGATGCACACACACGTGCATGGTCCAGAACGAAATTCCCATTCATTCTTAGTTGTGGAGGTTTATTCTTTCAATACATAAGCCTTTATTAGTGAATGACCGAACGGGTGTGTTTCTGTTTTTTTGAAGGATATGCTGTACATTTTGTTCATGCCCACGCCCTCTCCTCCTTGGATCTTTGGAATCGATTCTGCCGTATCTCAAATGCAACCCATATTGGCGTTTTAAGAAAGCGTCTAACGTAACATGAGGTTCAGGGGCGTAGCCAGAAATTTCGTTTGGGGGGGGGGGGGAAACCACTTTCATTTTGGGGGGGGGGACCAAAGTGACAGAACAATGGATTTGGCCATCTTTTTCCCTTTTTTCGGTAATTTTATCACATTTCGGGGGGGGGGACCAGACCCCCAAGTCCCCCCCCCGCTACGCCCTTGATGAGGTTAAATATGTTATGAAAAATTAACGATACTCACTTCATAAAGATATGTTGCGGAAAATGTAAAAAAATTCAGTGATTGTGCATGAGAAAATTTTGCGAATTCTTCATATTTACAGGTGATTATGCATGAGATTCCCAGCTCGTATTGTTAATTATGATGAGTCGTCGATGAATAATTTACATTTTCTGGCCATTATGTACAAACTTCGGTCTAGAATGACGAACTCGACTGGTAATGTTGGTTACGTGTGTTCACATTTTGGATAAATATGAAGAAAGCCAACTTTATAATAAGACCGACAAAAAATGGGTTTTTTTTTATCTTCACACTTATTTCAATTTAATTCAACTTTTTACAGCAAAATACGTGCTTATCTGTACCCCATCACGTACGGACAAAATTGATAAGTTGTTAAAGTAATATTTACATATGATTACCTCCATATTTATCAAACTTACCAACTTCATCTGGGAATCTATCATCTAATCATGCATAATCGCCATTAAAAGTGAAAAATGAAGAGAAATTTATCAAACTTACCGCAGTGATTGGTGATTATGTATAGTTACCGATTTTTATTCTATTTACTGTAACAATTACGTCCCCCCCCCCCAATTTTTGGATTAAGGTTTAATTTAAATTGCTTTCTTAGGCTTAGTTCGTCCTAGACTGGAGTATGTCGCAAGGTTTTGAAGACCATACCTACAGATTGACATAGACTTAGTTGAGGGGGGGGGGGGGTACAGAGAAGAGCTACGCGTTTTCTTGATGGCACATAAGGCTTGAGCTATGAAGAGAAATTTGATTTATTGAATGTATTTACATTGTAGGAACGCAGGTGTCGGGGGTGGGGGAGGGGACATCATGAAATAATATGATAATTACAAATAGATAATAATAATAACAATAATAAATAACATGTTTAAAATTTTCAATGACATGTTATTAATACACAGTCAATCAACTGCTTCGACATGGAGATACCAGTATCGTTCGGTAAGAGACAATTCCAGGTTTTGGTGTCACGGAATTTTTCTACCATAGGGTTGTCAATAAATGGAATATCTTACCACCGGTGGGTCGGGAATTCTAACACAATTGACACGTTTGAAGAGAAGAACGATAACATAGTGGGATAAATCAAGAAGTTATCCATACCTACGTAGATAGGGCAACCCTAATCTTTTTTATGGACAGTGTATTATGTTTATATTATTAATTATTTTCAAGGTACAGTATATGCTTTTATATTGGGTTGCTGTATTTTAGTTATATTTGACATCCATATATAAATATATATATTTTTTTTTTTGGACATCTTTTTTCAACCATCTCGTTGGGCAACTTCCCTGTTATGGCCTCTGTGTTTGTATTTGTATTCTCTTTGCAATTCTACTTGTATTCTACTTCGAGAAATATCTATCCACTGTGCTGGATGTACATTCCTATCTTCTAGCACCGTGCAAAATAAAGCTTCTGTATTCTGAAGAACCCCCTGTAGCAGCTCTGATACAGTCACCTTGATACCATCCTAACGATTCACTTTTACTGCTTTTTTATGGAAAATAATGGAAGAGGCTCTCTCTCTCTCTCTTGTCCTTTCTTCTAAATTTTTTATTTGCTTTTTTGCAGTATTAGTTTTTTTTTTTTGCCTTTTCCTCTCCCTATTTGATATAAAAAAGCAGATTCAGAAACGAGCCACCGCTCGTGCGAAACCTATGGTACGACGAACTTGTGGCTTTCTTATGTTTGCTCATTTCGAGAAGAAAACAGATGCGGTGCTCCCCTTAAAGGATGACGTCATTCCATCCTCTATCTTGTGAATGAAAAGGAAAACAAAATAGAGAGAAAGACTTTCCTTGAAAACAGGAAAAAAAAAGAAAAAGAAATGCCACGAACAAATTTGCTTTTTCTGTTTCCGTAACGCCACTGAAAATGTTCGTTCCATATACCGTATGCTTGGTTTTTTTTAAATACATTTTCTAGGAAGTAAATTTCGTTTCAGCGCAGCGAAATCGCTCTATATTTTCCAAAACGCGAAAACAGATCTATCATTGGGGAGAAAAATGTTTTAAATGGCATTTTAATATTGACACTTCGATGAATGTGATGTCAGTTGTGTTTTCCTCGAGTGTCTTTCCTGATTCATTTGTCGAGGATAGGATTCTTGTTATTAATTATGCACGTATGCATTTTTTTTTTCATTGCGCAGGCAAAATTAATGCTCAGGTACTCTATGATTCATTTTCGGAAAATTTCCTTTTCTTAATAGATTTTTTTTTATTTTGTCCCTGTTGCGAATGTTCGAGAAATATCTATTGTTATTGTAAGGAAAGTTCGACAAACATCTAGAGAAGCCTGTATTCACAAGAATACTTCTCGAAGCAAGAGCATTGTCGGAAAATCCTGTATGGTAAGGATATTGATTGAAGAATTCTGTGTAGACAGAATCGTTGTTGGAAAAGCTTCTGTTGTCGGGAATATTGTTGGAGAATTCTCTAGAGACGAACATTTTTGGAAAATTCTGTGTAGGGTATTGTTGGGAGAATTATGTATAGACAAGAACGGTGTTCGAGAAGCTTTTTTTGCGTCCCTAGAACGTTGTTGGATAATTCTCTACAGACAAAGAACATTGTTGGATAATTCTCTACAGACAAAGAACATTGTTGGATAATTCTCTACAGACAAAGAACATTGTTGGATAATTCTCTACAGACAAAGAACATTGTTGGATAATTCTCTACAGACAAAGAACATTGTTGGATAATTCTCTACAGACAAAGAACATTGGTGGATAATTCTCTACAGACAAAGAACATTGTTGGATAATTCTCTACAGACAAAGAACATTGTTGGATAATTCTCTACAGACAAAGAACATTGTTGGAAAATTCTATATAGCTAAGGAAATTGTTGAGAGAATTCTGTATCGACAAGAATGTTGTTCGAGAGCTCTTGTTGCCTCCCTAGAACGTTGTTTGAGAAGCATGAAAGTTATTGTCCGGAATATTGTTGGAGAATTCTCTATAGACAAGAACATTATTGGTAAATTTTTTGTAAGCATGAAAGTTGTTGGCAAATCTTCTGTTGCCCTCCTTCTAGAACTTTGTTGAGGATGCCGTTGTTGCTTCCTCAGAGAATTGTTGGAAAAGTTTCTGTTGCCCAAGAATATTGTTGGAGAATTCTGTGTGGACAAGAATATTTTTGAGAATTTCATATTGGCAAGAACAATTGTTGAAGAATCATCTATAGCAGTGTTTCTAAACCTAAATGGTCTGCGGAGGTAGGACAGATGGTCCGCAGACAGACTTGATAGTTTATTTCTAATAGAATGAAAGATTATTTATAGTTGTTACAACTGATACTAGTAATATATTTATGCGTTCGCGAATTACAAAATTAGACCTTCATGCTTAGGGTGACCATAATTCATCGAGGAAAATAGGAAAAATCACGAAACTAATTACGGGATATCACCAAAAAATAGTTTTTGACAAAATTCCCAATTAGTCCTAGAATTGTAGAAGGAAGGATTGATAAAGGGCTAAAATACAAATCTCAAGTAACAAAAAAAATTATTTCACAAAAAACTAGTCCATCCTGACTAGGGCGACTGTATTTGAATAAAAAAAATATAAGAAATCGATATCTTAAATACGGCAAAATACGGGACGTTAATTGTCACCAAAAACGTTACCATAAGTCAGCAAAACCACCAAGTGATGCTGAAATTGCTGAAAAACTTCAAATCAGCGAATGAAGGGCTACCAGAAATTGCTGTGAATTGAAATGGTTCACGAGAAAAAAAAATTTACCATGACGAATATTTGTTTTCACATATTTATTATAGTATAATTTATGAAGTAAAATTTACGTGTTTCTTTACAAAATTCAAATAATTTTGTCTAAAAAACGGGCAAACTAAAAAAGTCAGACGGCGAAAAAAATATCTTGTAAAACCAGGGCCACAACTAGAGAAGAGCAGGTGGATCTAGTGAGAGCGCCGAATTCACACTTTGATTGCTCCTTCTACATTACACGGGGTGCCGAAATGGATGCTTGCCCCGGCGAATAAAGAGACACGAGTTGCGGCCCTTTGTGAGGCGTCCCTGAACAATGTTCCTGCCTGCAGTGCGTTGTCTTCTTTTAGCAATTCCCTCGACAATAAAAGCCTCTCCGAAAATATACTTTACAATAAATGTATCAAAACATTTGCAATTTTATAGCTCGTCCAGCAATATTCTAGGCACAATACAAGCTTCTCCAATAATATTCTGAGCAACGAAAATGTCTCAACAATCTCTTAAACAGACAGAAGATTTTACAACAACTGTACAGGACAACCCAAAATTCTATATGGTTGATTATTAAATTGGAGTCTAAGAACATGAAAATTTTTGAAATTATTTCGACGTGGTTTCTAGGTATTACGCCAAGTCATACGCCAACTTAGAAAAAACCCAATTTTTGTCGTGTATTCAGCGGCTATGAAAAACTACTTTATTCCCGAAAAATGTAGATATATTCATAGACGATGCCAATTGGACTGAAACTCCTCGTACAGAATTATTTTTTGGTCTACGAGGGTGATAATATCGACCTCTATAACGGAATATTATTTCTCATTTTTAATGAATACAAATGAGGGATATTCTTCGCACGATGCATATTAACCTCCGCGACCTGAAATGATTGCAATTTCTTATTTCTGTTATTTATCACGATTGCGAATGTGTATTCATCGCACTTCGTGTCTGAGTACATTTCATATGAATGTAATGTTATTCTAGTGTTGATTTTTTCGCACGATGAAATTCCTGCATATAGTGGCTGGAATGAATCCTGCTTTGGAAATACAACTTTCTTCAAGTCAATGGACGCGATTTGCAAGCAAGCTTTTCTTCCGCGCTGAAACATCTGCGATTTCCCCCCCCCCCTTCAAATTCATATTCCATAAGTAGGGATGCAAGAAATGACTACCTTATTTTTGCTAACGAGATCAGCACGAATGATTTACTGTGGTTCACGAAATTATAGCCGCTGTGGTGGTCGAGTGGTTATAGTGACGGACTCGCGATGCGAAGATCCGGGTTCGAACCCCACAGTGGTGGTCGGCTGAAGTTGGTTTTCTGTAGTTCCCAACTTCAAGGCGCAAATGCGAGCCGATCTCCCCGTTAAAAAGTCTCGCCACAGAGAGCAACAGTCCTACAACGATAAATCATTCAATCATAACACTTCACTCATAGTTAGAAAAACTGGTGGCAGATGGCAGCACTACACATAACAAGCATTACAGAGAAGAAACAAAAAAAACTTCGTCAGGTTTCACTACACGCACATTCCCGCATGTACCGATTCGTTGGGGGTTCCGCGGGGTGCATGTGTGGTGTAGCAGTAGTAGGTAGGGCCTCTAAAAAATGGCTCGGGGATCCATGATGTTCTTAAGTCAGCCACCTCGTTGGGCAATTTGCCTGTTGCGGCGTTGTATTTGTATACTTATCTTGTATAGGGCTAGGTGAGAAAAACTGCAATTTAAAGAGAAAGTAACCGTCAGTATTTTTCCGAATTGTTTTCACAGATCACTACGATGGGGGAAATAATAACTTGAAACCTTATAGGAAAAATTCTCAATATTTTTTTTTCCGATTTACAGTGAAATGCAATTGGAAAAAACTAAGGCCACACTCTTTTCTCAGGTCACTTACCTTATTTTCATGTCCTTATAAGTAGGCATTTCTGAGGGCTTCTAGAATAATCAACACAGTATAGTCGTTTTTCTCGCCGCTGTGGTGGTCGAGTGGTCACAGTGATGGACTCGCATCGCGAGGTTCCGTGTTCGAACCTCACTGGTGTCACAGTAGTGGTCGGTTGAAGTTGTGTCTCTGTGGTACCTGAAACCTTGATTGGTGGAATCGGGGTGCCAACTACAATTTTATGCAGTGCATACCCCCTGGGTCATGTCTCTGTCAATCCGGGACAGTAGTGCATAAATTGCCATATGGTTGGTAGATAGTGGTTTGAAATTCCTTAGAATTTCTGATGCCTCAGTACGAGGAGTCAAATTTTCCCTAGGTCCTGTTATGACAGATAAGTAGGGATGCTCATCTGATAATTGGAATTATTAAAAATAGGTTGGCAGTGACAGTGGTTCTACCATATTTATTGTGGTTCCCAACTTCGAGGTGCGAATGTTAAAAAGTCTCGACACAGTGAGCAACAGCCTTACAGCGCTACAAACGTTCAATCATTACACTTCACTCACAATTTGGTATATAGATGGCAGCAATAATTCACGCACAGCACCATATACGCACTCAAGTATTAGGTACACACACACACACTTCCGGCACAACTCAATCGGTAGTAAATTGCCCATAGCGATAAATCGGACTTGTTTTCGGTTTGAGAGAAAGGAAATGTTTTTTTTTCCGCGAAACTCGTAAAGTGTCCTTATAAGTAGGAGAAAGTGAGACGGGGAAAAGGCTATAGGGGCGTAAGGTCCTCGTTTTGAATAAGTGTAGAGTAATTTCTAAGATTTTTATCGATGTAGGTCTTTAGCTCACTGCGGCGAGACTTTTTTAACGAGATCAGCTGGGGAAGCCACAAAAAAACCAACTTCAGCCGACTCTCCCTTTGACACCGCTGGGGTTCGAACCCGGGTCCTCGCGATGCGAGTCTGTCACTATGACCACTCGACCACCACAACGGCTAGTCCTTTGAGATTATAACAAATAAAAATCGATAGACATAAAGTTGATTTTCTGTCTGCGTGTGTGTATGTTCTCTATACAAATCTACAATTTTAGATCGATCGTCACCAACTTTTGCATATATACCAAATGGGACCCGACTTAAACGATAGGCTACTTTAAAATTTTGTCAGAGCAGGGCAAATGCCCCAAATGGGCAAAAAACCGTAGGGCAACAATGGTTTTTGGGCCTCAACAATCACTTTCCGAACGTTTACTTTGGTTACCGTGGTTCCCTAGCAATGCGTTTAAGGCGTGTATATGCCTTTACAATGGTTTGTCATTTCTTCAACGCTGTCAGTATATGTATAATAGTTTATGCCTTTATAATGATTTGCCACTTTATTCAATCCTCCCAGTAATGAGAGCTTTTTCATTAGACACCATCATCAGCATCACTTTGAGGGTAAGGCAAAGGGTGATCCTTATAGAAATCAGTG
Organism: Pholcus phalangioides; assembly: GCF_987345545.1. NCBI lineage: Eukaryota > Metazoa > Arthropoda > Arachnida > Araneae > Pholcidae > Pholcus > Pholcus phalangioides. Next base: position 28,412,097 of record NW_028301628.1, read on the forward strand.
TTAAAATTGCCAATTTTAATGTAGAAATGCGGAAATTTGGTGGGGTTTTTTCTATCACATCAATAATTTTAAAAATTGTATTAAATACTCGATTTTTGAAATATTTAGTTCGCTTAGAGATATACGAAGCCCAGAAAATTAAATATCAAGTAATTAGCCGGACCTACTTTCGAGTTGGATATCCATGCAATAACACATTGATTTCAACTTTTTCTTTATATCTTCTCAAGCATGAAAATTAATGTCTCCGTATTGTCTTTTAATACTGAACTGCATAAATTCATATATTTTAGGTTGTTTTAAAATTAATTATGGGCCCGTAAAAAGTGCATCGAAAAAATTCCACAGCTTTAATTAAGCATTTTTTGAAGCAAAAACAGGCAAAGATAGATAACGAAGTTCAAAGGGGTGAATCGAAATACATAGCACCCTTTAAAAAAAGAAAAATATGTATATTTATTTTTCCGTTTCTTTGAATCTAGATTTGTTTCTTTCATGAGTCGCGCAGGAAGTCGCCATATTGGTGAACTTAGACACGGTTTGCATGTCCCTCAAAGAAAGAGGGAGATATCACGTGATCCAAAAAAAGCCTCAATGAAGAAAACTCGGGCAACGCCGGGTATTATAGCTAGTACTACATAAAACTTCAAACATTTAACCCGTTTGAAATTAAGTGCTTTTTTTAGCTTACACCAATCTCATCACAGCTTGTGCTCGTAAGAGGTGGTCAGGAAATGGCCGTTTTTTTTTTTCTGGAACACTCCTTGTATGCGGAATTCCTAATCTTTTATTGTGGGCATTTTCACGGAGCAAAAGAACTTCAAAACGTTCCCGATTTTCTCTGATGACATTTTTAACATCTCAATTTATTGCTCTGTTCTCCTCTGCGATCAGTTAGAGAAAAGCCCGGCCTAACCCCACTTTTATACTCGAAATGCTGTTCGCTGATCTTCAAGAAATTGTTAACCATTGCCTTAGGCCGGTATTACACTATAAAAGTTTGGTAAAACTCCTTTTATAAAACTTGAAAAATGCAGCCAATAAGATTAACGGTTGCATTTGCTCGAACGTAACCTATGAGATTTATTGGTTGAATTTTTTTAGTTTTATAAAAGGGATTTTATGAAACTTTTATAGTGTAATACCGGCCTTAGACGTATTAATATTCTATCCGTTGCTCGAGAAATTAATTTAAACCTTTCAAATCGAGGATTTCGCCTTTTTTTTCTATAATAGACAGCTTTTTTGCCTCGTCTTATCTTTACAAATCCAGCTTCGCAGAAAACAAACACGTCGAATTATTCGAGAAGCCTTCGAAAATTATACTTAGTCAAGAGGTTATGCAAATTAGGTAAATGACGTGAGGAAAGGGAAGCGGCCGTATAGTTTTTCCAGTTGCATTTCACTGTAAATCAAAAAGCATATATACGGTAAAACACTCCCTCTTTTGCGGACACTCGTGGGACTAAAGAAATTTTGATAATATGAGATGCGTAATGCAAATACATAATTGCATAGATACGTAATTAAAATTACAAAGGAAATATTATACCAAGTTCACATACTGAATTTACATCTTTTGGAAAAACTGATTAATCTCAGTGTGGTGGGTTTTTCATTCGTAGGTATACCGAATGTATTTTAACTGTGAGACTAAATCCAATTATCATTGTGTTTACAGTGTTTAAACAATGCATTGAATTCATTTATACAAGAGCATGAACTCCAATTTTACGTTTTTCACAGTATTCCTGACATTAATTTTTTTCTCTTAGTGATATACGGGGCGATGATTCTACTAGAGATGGCCACATTAAATAGAAGGGAATAATGTAAAATATACGAGCACAACCAGCAACAGGTGATTTCAGATTCTAAACGAACTTCAAAGTTGTCAAACACAGTATAAAAAATTTAGATCAAATATATTAAAACTTTTGCTGCCATCTAGTGAGAATAACTCGAACCAAAATTGCAACTATTGGTGTACGTGCAGGGGTTTTAGTCCAATGGAACGGATGATAAAAATGGTATCCGTAACCGTATCTAAGGATGACTGTTAAACGGGGGGGGGGGGTTCCGAAATACATTATGTAAAAGGCCTTAAAAGACGATTGTCCGTTAAGAGGGGTTTTACTGTATATATTTACCGAAAAAATGTATTGCGAATTTTTCGAATAAGGTTTCACGATATTATTCCTTATTATAGTTAACCTCTGAAAGCAATTTAGACAAATTCTGACGATTTCTTCTTTTTTAATCGATATTTTTCACCTGGCTCTATAATTTCTTCAACCACTGTATATATATATATTTTTTTTTTCTTTTTGACTCGCACTGTAATCAATTGGCATAATCTAAAACTGCTTAGCAATTGATTATACTTGCGTGACAATATACAAGCAATCCCTGATTTTATCGTGTAATTGATGAAGAGGCGTCTGACTGCGTTTTGACATCAACGTAAATGGTTCCGAGATTGCTTAATTGGAATATAATGATTACACACAACCTTATAAAAATACCCCAGGGTTTTTCTCATTATATCACCATATACATGATAAACGGTAAATGTGAAAACTCCGGTTATTATGCATGATCGCCGACCATTTGGATAAGTGCGAGTTCGGAGTCATAAATAATGAACGAGATATATAAAGTGTTCTCGGTAAGAGAGAGTGATAAGTTTTGTTAAAATTTTTTATCACTCTTACCGCATTATGCATAATTACCCAAGCGTCTTTTTTATATAAACACGATAAATCATACTACATTCATCACATTTGCCAGTTATTATGCATAATCGCCATTTCGTTTGATAAATTGATCCGATTGCCGTGGTGAGATTTTTCATTTTGATGACCATACAGTCTGAACCGGATGTAATGATCCCTGATTTGACGAATTTTTCCTGAACATCTCCGAAATAACTCCTGCATCAACTCCTATTTGAGAAATTCTGAAATCTTACATCGATATTACGAACCCGCATCTAACAAATCTCACTAGCTTATTCCAAGGTAACGAATTTCTATTTAATAAATTTTACGATTGTACCACCTATATCAGCCACCTCGTTGGGCATTTTGTCTGTTGTGGCGTTGTATTTGTATAACGAACTTCCATTTAATGAGGATATTATGCATAGGTACGATTAAAAGCGATTAATTTCAAATATTTATCAAATTCAGGTACCCTTGGATATTGTGTATAATCACCGGTAAAAGTGATAGAAGCATTTATATCACATTCACCAACCACAATTGAGTTTAATGCATAGTAAAACTGATAAATTTATCAAACTTACCGACACCATCGGCGATTATGTGCATAGTAACCGATTTATCACATCCCCCCCCCCCTTTTTTTGTATATTCTACGATCAAGGATGCAAGAAATGATTACCACCCCTCATTTATCTAACGCGATCGGTACGAATGATTTATAACTATTTTACAGATTGATAATTTAATCAATTGACATAATCTAAAGCGTTTGCAATTGATTACGCTTGCGAGACGAATACAATAAATGCTGATTTTATCGCGTAATTGATGATGATGGTGAAGACGAATCTGACTGCGTTTCGACGTCAACCTGAATGGCTCCGCCGTGTATTTGAATGCGATTTGCATAATCGAATATAATCACTACAGCCTTAGAAAAATGCCCGCGATTCATTTTCTTATCTCATTATATCATTGTATATATATATAGTCGGTGAGCGGCTTCATTCATTATTGTGCGGCTAGATGAGCGTGAGGCGCTGGAAGATTGCGCCTCCCGTCAAATGCTAATATGTATTAATAATAATTTGAAATGGTTAGCGAGCAAGAAGAATAATTCGCCCGTCTGTTCAGGATGAATCAATCATCTCTGCCCGGGTTGTTTTTATAGTTGTTATTGTTATTACCATTTTCGCGCGCAAGGGCAAGGCCTGTGAAGTTGTAAATTCCAGCGGATGAGCAGCTGCCAAGCGTCACGCGGAATTTAGAGATTTATTTTTTCCTGTGAGGAGGAGAAATCATATATGATTTGTTTTGAGCAAATGCTGTTCAAGTATTTATATTCTTAACATTACATAGAGCCCCTTATTTTCCCAGAATTGTCATTTCCATACCCTTGAATTCATTGACCTTCATTCGCCAAGTTTTTTTCTATACGGCTTTTATGAAAATATTTTTGATGGGAAAATCATGTATGTACACCATTTATGCTGAGAATGGTATTCCTTTGTTGTGTACGCCAAAATCATCACTTACGGTAGAGGTCTTCAACGCACGCTCCCTTGAAGTTTTTTGCAGTTGCCAACGGACGGAAAGGCTTACATAAATACAGAATTTGTAGAAATGCTGAAAAAAACCTTTCCCCCAGACTTTGGTGAAAACAAAAAAAAAAAATCAATTTGAAATTCACTTTTAGAAAACATTTCAGAACTGATAAGAGAGAGAATTTCAGAATTAATGAGAAATAATTTCAGAATTAAGGAAAAATAATTTTTGAATTGATGAGAAAATACTTTTTTCTTTTTTTTTAATTTGTGGAGGAAAAACTATTTCGCCATTCAATGAAAATTCATAATTAGTGAAAAATATTTTCAGAGTTATTGAAATTTCTTTCAGAATTAATGAAATTCATATTTAATGAAACAATTTCAGAATTAATGAAAATTCATATTTCATGAAAAAAAAAATCTCGGAATAAATGAAATTCTCAAATAAAACATAAGCCATCCCGTTTGACTCGAAGCTCTGGGCCACTTTGGGCCCGCCCGTTAAGAAAACCTTTTCCCACTGAGTCAATTTAGATACCGTAGTGTGACTTACTGGCCCTCGGGCTTCAAGAAAAATTTTTCGGCCCGTAATGTCTAGAAGCTGGAAGACCTCTGACCTCTTCTTTGATTTTTTTGGGGGCTTTCTAATTTCGAGATGCAAATACGAGCCCCCCCCCCCATTTGAAAAAGTCTACGTAGTGAGCAGGCAGACCTTTATCAATCATAATACATAACATGAAAATTCAAGCATTCGATATTTTCAGTGCAAAACATGGAATCCAGGTGGCAGCACCATCAAGAGCACGAAACAAGCACAGCTCTGACAACATAAATACGTCAAGCGACGCATATATTAACCACACGCACATATTACGTTCCTGCATGTACCGATTCAGAGGAATGTACCTGAGGAATGTGTACGACAAGGATGTTCAACCTCTAGGGGAATGTCGGCCACTACATTGATTTTAAAACGTGTTACGGGCTACTTAATTGAGCAAGCCACCCTCAGCATAGTTCCAGATTTAAGTGCTCCGGAACTGTGCCACAGGTCACTCGAGAAATGTGAAACTGCACAGCGGATCGCGCTTGCGTCATCGGAAAATATGCCGCGAGCCGCTTGTTTATTCTGTAAATGCGCCGCAGGTCAGTGATCTATGAATGTGCTCTGGGACACTTGAGCGATTTGTAACTGCACCGCCGGTCGACTAAGTGATCTGGAAACGCGGCACTTAGTTCATTTTTACAAAATTAGGTTTGAGGTTGCGGGCCACATCAGATGACTCCAAGGGACACATTTGGTTTAGCGTTTATGGTGTACGAGATTGCACGTACGCGGTTAAGCAGCCTCGTTTCTTTGAGGATTTTCGTCCAATTTCTTCCCTGGATACCCCATATTGCGGAAATGACGCCAATTTACGATAATGTTGCCGCGTAATGACAACCAGATGCCTTTTTTTTTGGGAATCGCTTTATAACGTCATCCACTGAAAGATGTATAAATATCCATTATCTTAAATAATTTGGATATAGAAAAAACTAGTTCTTGCACACGCGAGAGCGGGTGGGTGTCCTTCTGAAATGATGAGGACACGCGAGTGACATCACGACTGTAAATGACAACAATTGATTTCAATTCACCGAGGCAAACTCCTATCTTATACGACGCAATGTCCAAGATGAATGGATCGGATTGGACCTTGTTATATTTTTCGTGCTGCAATAATAATGATGATGGTAATGATGAATGGCGTTGGCTAGACGGCATCCTGAAAAGAAGAGTCTTTTCAACAATCTGACACGCGTGCTCCCGTTCGGCTCGGGTGGTTATGGCGGACGCGTTCGGGAATTAGAAATATACAGAATCCAGGTCAATTTAATGGCTTTCCAATGCAATTGAATGGAGAAGGGGGGGGGGTTGCCAGTTTTCACTTGTCACCTCGTGGTGGGAAAGGTCAGGTGAAAACGATCATTGAAGAGGCATCGTCTTCGTGATGGAAGAAAAAAACAAAAAAAATGGAAGCACGAGCCCGACGTGTGTTGAGCGTGATGTACACAAAAACCCTTAAAACAAAATGAATTTTTGAGTCTTCATTAACGCGTTCGTGATTCTTATTACAAGCACGCTTCTCAATAATAAGTGATGCGGTTGAACGGGATGAAAGCGCTTTACACAAAAAGGAAGGTTGCGATTTTCCACGTTCGACCTCGTTCAAATGAAGAAGCAGCAACAGTAGGTCAACGTTACAATGTATTGTATCTACTGTCTTTAATATCGCTTTTTGTGTTTTAAAAGAAATAACAAAAAAAAAAAAAAATCATTCTCCAAACAACTTAGTTTATGCCTGAAGGGGGAAAAAATCATCTTTGCTTTTGGAGAATTCTTTTAGTTTTCATAGTTCTAGCTGAATCTAAAAATGTTTTACGAAGTCGGCAGAAGTTTCCTTGTAAGATGCATAATAACCACAAAATCCCCCCCCCCTCTCTCTCACACACACACACACACACACACACACACACACCTGTTTCACAAAATACTCAACGAAATTTCTCAAATTGAAAGAAACATCAAAGAAACACTTTCACTAAATTTCAAGAGACAGCAGCCCCCTAGGGGTGTGCTACGACATACCGGGTGATTATAAAATAACTATCCCGACATATGGGCCCCTAACTCTCATACCATTCACAGAAACTGAATGAAATTTTGGCATAAGGTATTTTGATGTATGCGCTCAAGAATGATATGGAAAACAACAGTGTCACTCTAACAGTTACGGTTACAGTGAGAAAATTTCGAAAATATCAAATGGCAACACCAACTTTTTTGTATTGGAATGTGATCTCCATTGTGAAAAACCCTAAATAGCGATCGAACGGCAACTGTAGCATGAGAATTACCGGCGGTAGATAGGCTAAAAGTGAGGACAACCAATAAGGACAGAGAAGCAGCATAAAATAAAGCATTTTATTGTGTTTCACAAATTTTCCACATGACCTTGTGAAAAGTCCTTTTTACTTTTTCCTTGCCTAGCTCCGGGGATTTTCGTGCTACAGGTGCCATTCCAACTCTATTTAGTGTTTTTCAGTATGGAGATCGCATTCCAATACAAATAACTTGGTGTTGCCATTTGATATTTTGGAAATTTTCTCACTGTAACCGTAACTGTTAGAGTGACACTGTTGTTTTCCATATCATTCTTGAGCGCATACCTCAAAATACCTTATGCCAAAATTTCATTCAGTTTCTGTGAATGGTATGATAGTTAGGGGCCCATATGTCGGGATCGTTTTTTTATAATCACCCCGTATTCTGTGCGATCGCACCGAGCTCCGCGGTTTTGGGGTTCCCGCCATAGGCGGAGATAGACTTGGAAGTCTGGGGGGAGGGGGCACGGTCATTATTTCTGAGGCACAATGTCAATTTATATATGCATATATACATTAGATCAGTCAACTTCACCTTTGACGCTGGCCCCCCGTATCTCCGTCCATGGTTCCCGCACTTATTTCAGCAATAAGTTTATTCGTAAATTCTGAATGTACACCCATTCTGGAATTCTGAATTTTCACTCATTCTGGCATTCCGAATTTTCACTCATTCTGGCATTGTGAATTTTCACCCATGTTAGAATTCTGAATTTTTATCCATTCTGAATTTCCATCGGTGCTGGAATTATCTCTATGAAGTATTTTTTCTTATTTCAGATGTGTGCATTTTGGGATACCTTCTCCCACAGAATATGTAAAATCGGGACCGAGGGGAGCCAAAATTATTTAGACGCCTCTGGCTCCACAATTATTTTCGAACCACACCCCGAATCTGGTAAGGGCGGCCCTTTTTCAAGAGAAATGTCCATGAAGTCATCCCCAGATTTTCAAGGAATGTTGGCATGATTCACAAAATCTCGAGAAACGTTCGCAAAGCCATCCACAACTTTTCCAGAAATTTCTGCATAGTCCCCAATTTTTCGAAAGATGTTTGTATACCCCAGAAATGTTCGCAAATTTTTAACAAAAGTTTTCAATATTACGTGCGTTTACAAACGTTTACACACCATCCCTCGATACATATATTCACATACTCTTCCTCAAAATTTTTCAAAAACGTTCGTAAACTACTCCACAAAACTTTGGAGAGTAGAAATTCTAATAAAATTTGGAGAACTGATCGGAAACACTTCCACATTCTGAGAAATTTCCTCAAATTAAAAAAACTAGTATATAGTATCCAAACTAAATAATATGTATCAAAACTGAATAATAAATAATGCAGTCTAGATAATAAACTAGTATCTACACTATCTCATATATTTTTGATATTTTCTCAGTGATCGAAGAATTGATTACATGAAGTTAATTGAGCGTCTTTCAATTGTTCAGCTTAATTCAACCGCGTTGAAATTGATCGAGATCGTTGACCCTCTATGGTCCAGTTCGATTAAATATTTGTGTATACTTGGCAAATGCCTAGTCAAAAAACCCATTATGCCAATTTCTTTTCAAATTTTTTTGGGCACTTTACAAAGTACTTTCAGTATAAAACGGCTATATATTAGGACAGTACTTTTTAAAAAAAATTCAGAAAGGGTTGATTGCTTTTCGGTATCATTGTTTGAGAGCTGCTGAAATTTACGCATTTCATAGACAAATCGCACGAGATTCAGGGAATCGGAAATAAAACTCAAGGTAAAACTGTTCAACTTTACTGAGAAATATTTCATCTGTTTATAGATAACATTTGAAGTGAAGAAAAACTGCATATTTTACCCGTAATTGGCAATAGTAGCGAATTACAATAATAGTAGCGCTCTAATTAATCAAATTGCTAACTTGTTGCATTTTTTTCAATCAAATATGTACTAACTAATTTACATCCGTATTAATAAAAGAAAATCTCAATACGTTTTTGTATGGGAGTGATTCATTTTGAGGGTTGAATACTGTTAAATACAGTGTCTCGCTTAATCGGATATTACGATTTCATCACGTAATATTCGATTAAGCGGGGTATCCGATAATGCGGGAAACAATTCAACTGTCATTTTAAAACGTAACGTTAGTATAGTTTGTTTATTGAAAGCTGATAAAGGATCAATATCAATGAAGCTTCTCGAATAAATCAGACCAAAAGTGAAATGAAAATTATATTTAATTACAATGATCACACCTAAAATTTTTTCTTTCATTAGGGAAATTAGCGCCCTCTATTGGCTCGACATGAACAAATATAAAATAACTAAATCCACATATTGAAGACCATTTGAATACTTGGTGACCAATACCTACTCCCAAATGTTTTTTTTTTTTCAACCTTAATTAACTTAGTAACAATATTTTCCACCAATTCGAAATATGTTTCATTCAATAAAAACAATTGTGTATAGCGGTTGACATGTACTGACAGTTGTCGTGCGAAGCATAATATTTGATTAAACGGGTAAAAGTTAAAATTTACATATCAAGTGGGGAATTTTAACATTGTCTCTATGGGAGAAATTTCGGTGCCGGAGAATATCATTAGTTTATCCGATTAACAGGAGCCGATTGTATTACAAAGGGGCCGTTCAAGTATTACGTAAGCAAATTTTTAGCCGTTTTTGACCCCCCCCCCCCGTCAGCAAAATTTCGTCATCAGCTCTGCCCCTCTGAATCCAACTCATACAGTATTTTCATAAAGGGTGGTTGATGACGTAAGCATTATACAAACCCCCCTTGTCATCAAAAGTCAGGAAATCGGAACCCCCCCCCCCCCACCGATGATGACGTAATACTTGAACGGCCCCAAAGTGATCGGGGATTAAAAATAGCAACTTTTATTCTAGAATAAATGCAAATCCGTTCATGAATTACAAACGACTGTCAAAGAAATCCCGGGGCTACATGTTCTGAGGCTCAGACTTTTCCGAGCAGTAATGAAAAACCGTTTTTTTCGTTACTAGTTTTTTCATGTTTGTTCCCCCCCCCCCACACTTATTTGTTAAACATGTCGACGGAACGTTGTCTTAATGCTATAAATATGATAAAATGAACAAACATATTTGTATATAATACATATCTTGTCGAAAAAATCGTGTTCAAGTTTTTCCCTTGCAAGCTTTTGCTTGTTTCAGCGTTTGATAAATTTAACGATAAGAAGTAGAGTATTATCGTCGTTGGCTTCTCTCTTTTTTTTTAAATTTCCACGAGCGACGTTCGAGTTTTAACCTGATAATGGCGAGTGAAGGTTCATAATTACTCGTAGTTGTGTCCCGATATTCTAAAAATAAAGCATAATGACGAGATTGACTCATCCCGTGAGTAATTCTGTTTCATTATGGAAACATTTCGTCTGGGAAACCATAAACCCGTTTTTTTTTTTGAGGAGCTCCCTTTTTTTAACCCTCTTAGTACATCCCCATAAAAAAATGCAGCGAATTCTTTTTACGAAAACGGATGTTCTGTTAGCATATTTTTACTTGAAACACTACATTAAATAGCAATTTAATTAGAGTGGATTCTTTTTAATTGGTCACTTTGGCCAATTTTAAAATAATCGGCTTTCCTTCATTTTACTGTTATCTATAAGCAGATAAAATCTTGCTTATATCGAAGTTGAATAGTTTTCTTGATTTTATCTTCAGTTCCTTCAATTTGGGGCGGTTTTATAAATCTCTATGAACACGTAAAGTTTGTGAAGCTCTCAAAACATGACACCGACAAGGAGAGAATCAACGCTTTCTAGATCAAAAAGTTTTGCGCTAATATAGCCGTACTGAAATGGCACTAAAAGATGTACTTCCTGAAATATCGAAAAAAACAGTGAAAAAAAATAGGTGTAATGAGTAATTTGACCATGTATTTGCATGTACAACGTGTCTCTTAAACTCATAAATACAGTGTGTTTGAAAATTCATAGAACTTGTGAAGGGATCTGTATATTTGAACGCGGTTTGCGAAAGAAAGTTATTCTCAAGAAGGGGGGGGGGGATTTTTTTTTGGTATAGAAAAATAATTTAGTTCGAATTTTCGTCGACACAGTGCGCTGCACGAAAGCAAATGACTGGAAATATGCAAATCAGAGTCTTATAAAATGCAGGATGTACGATGTACATTTCTCTATTTTCCTGTTTCTCGCGCTGTTTTAAAAATAAGGTTTTCGTTGCAATGTTAACATCGGTGAAGTTGTTTTACCTCAGCCACAAATCGCTGGCTCAAGCTGCACGAACGTTTCGGACATAGAGATCGAAAAATCACTAAAGATCCAATCAGTTCAATAGAAGGCGTCCTCTATCGACAAAACTTCGAAGTAAATTTTTTCGACACAAAAAAATCCCCCTCCCCTTCTCTCGTGAGAATAATATTTTCCAAACCGCATTTAAATAAGCCAATTCCTTCAATTTTTTACGAATTTTTGAACCATTTACGAATTTATGGGACACCCTGTATAACTATTCAGAAGTTTGATTCATTCGCAGTTATGATCAGAAAAATCGTAAATGAAGCTCATTTAAATGGCTGTACGGTAGAATTGCATGTAAACGCATGTCATGCTCCGAGATTAGTTCCTGGTCGTACCGGATTCAAGCGGTTATGCTCACTCGTAAATCCATCAGTGATCTTCATTCTTTATCATAACAAATGAAGACACAATTCCCAAGATACCCATAACAGAACACAGATGGTCTCCGATGATAAGCAAGTGGCTACCAGGAAGAAGAATGCTTAAATATGTTCTATTCCGCATCCATGTTATCAGCCGGATCAATCTTAATCTGCGAGGGATTCATCAAGAGAAAGAGAGCTGAGTATTTACTGCATTTTTTAAGTTCTCAACATGAACTGGACACATGTCTTAATTTTCTACTCTTCAATAACCGTTTCGGGTTAATGAGCGTATTATGCGTCCGTCTAAAAATACACCTTGCGTAATGTTGGCCTCACAACATTGCCTGAACGGCGATATCTTGTTTTCTATTTTTTTTAATTTACACTGGTGAAGAAGATACACGTATCGGAGGTGTGGCGCTTGAACTGGATATAATCACCCGACCGACCGACGATACCAGAAGCTCATCCGTAGGTATTATTTCATTAAAAGAGCGAACGTTGATGCCATTCATTATTGGCTTCGAGCGTAAACTTTTAACCCTCTTCTCATTAAAACTGTCCGATCCGAATTGGTTCGTGATTTTTCACCTCGGGAAAGGTCCTCTCGCGGGTCAATGATGACCGTATTTTATAGCTTAATGAGCGTGGCAGTGAATATCAATGACGGAGTGTCCCGAGGCTTCCGATATTGTGAGACTAGTTGGTATGTGAAAACGTTTTCGCGTCAAGATCGACTTTAATTTTGAATCTTCATTTGAAAAATTGATCTTTTTCTAGTAGCGACGAGTTCTATTTAATTTGGTTTTCATTCCTTAGGACCCCCCCCCCCAAATACTTCACTGGAGGTTACACGACGGGCTAGTCATGGGTACGTAAGGGATCATCAAATGTCAGCAAATCCAAAACCCTTTTCCCCCGCTCTCGATGCTGACGTAATACTTGAATGACCCCTAACAAATAGCCAACCATGGCGAGAAAAAATGAGTAATAAAGCATGGAGAAACAATGCATATACAATTTTGACAATGGCCCACCCCACACCCTGCAATCGAGCTTTCACCTTCAACACGATACTTACATAATATGGAAAATTCAGGCATAGGCTATTTTCACTTCAAAATAGGAAAGACAGATGGCAACACGAGCATAACTATGGCAACATATCTGGCATGTAATAATTCGTTAGAAATTCCTCAGTGGGATGTTTATGACATATATGCTCAACCCATGGCCTGTGGGTCAAATGTGGCCTACAATCTCAAACCTAATTTTGCAAAAATGAACACACACATTTCCAGATCACTTGAATGCCCTGCGGCACAGTTCTAGAGCACCTAAGTGACCGTGGCACAGTTCTAAAGCGCTTCAAGCTTCCCGCGGCATAATCACAAATCGTTTGAGTGAGCCGCGGCACAGTTCTAGAGCAGGTTAAGCGTCCCCCGGCACAGCTCCAGATCTCTCAAGTGGCCTGCGACACATTTCGTGAACACTTAAGTGATCTGTTAATATGCCGCGGGTCACTTAACCTCCCAGTGGTCCCGCGTACGTAGAAGATACGCGATCTCTCCTTTAGTCAGCGTATCTCTTACATACGCGTACCCGCTGGAAGGTCAAATATTCTGGGAATTTGCCGCGAGCCACTTAAGTGACCCGTAGCATATTTACACAATAATATATATACACACACATTAAAACAATTTTCAAACACAAACGCCACAACATGCAAATTGCCCAACGAGTTGGCTGCAAAAATATGGATGTCAAATATAACCAAAATACAGCAACCCAATATAAAAGCATATATAACCAGAAAAATAATATATCATACACTGCTCATAAAAAAAAAAACTTATGGTTGTCTTATATCTAAGTATGGATAGCGCAGTGGTTGTGTGTGGGGTACATAATTCGGGTCTTATAATCCTTCGCATCCCCACACTGCAAATAGAGATAGGGATTTCCCCGCACACAAAAATCATCGTAACGGCCAGCACAGACCCTCAAAATCAGAAAAATTTTCTCATCACCCATTTCTAAAATCGAAAGTTAGATGGCAGCATCAATTGATAACAATTAGACCATGTTCCTTCCAACATATACGCAACCTACCTCGTCGAAAAATGAAATGGTAGTAAATGCATTGGTGATAAATTGAAAGAAAATTGAAAGTCTTAATGGGAAAAAAACTTTTCGCGAGCTTTTAGACGTTGGGAAAAAAAACAAATCCGGAAAAACTCAATCCATGTTTTTTCCTCTTCTTTCCAGTGATGTATAGTAGCGCGTTTGAAAGAAATATTCTTTAGACACATACTAAATCTTTCTTTTTATGTGCGTAGGAGGAGGCTGCAGATGAGTATGGCCGAGTGGAAAGAGTAAATGCGAAGCGAGAGAAAAATATATATATAAAAAAAAAGGTTCTATTTGGCCCTGTTGAAGGCTCCTTGCCAAAATCTTGCTAAATCCGCATTAACATAAATAGGCCGTGTCCAAAATGATGAATTCGGAGTGTCTCTCTCTCGCGCTCAGGTGAAAAGGATGCGTGTTTTTGACTCTCTCGAATAAAAATCCGATGTTTTTTCCCTCTTCTCTCTCCGCAATTACACTTCAGACTAGATTCTTGAAGTTCAAAGCACTTTTCGCCTTGCTGTACATAAAGTATCGGTTTTCTCTTCGTGTGATATTAATGTATGTACGAAATTTCGAAGTTATGGCTGGAGTGAGCGCAGATATACAGGGTGCATAGCAAACGGGGAGCATGGAATTTTATTGGCGAACCGTTGATCTTAGAAGTATAAGTAGTTGTCTCCAATTAAAAAACAGTTTCCAAATAACATGTGGTACCAGCACCTTCTAAAGATAAAGTCGCCTTCATATACACCGTATAAAAAGGAGTTCTACCTGGAGATGGAAAGCCGGCCGCAGCATGCTGCCCAGAATATTCAGGGAAAAACGTTCCCTGCTCGTGCCAGTATCATCGTTGTGCGGAAAGGAAATCACCGGGCTCAGAATTGGCGATTTCTATGCCCCCATATCCAATCGTCATGCGGTATTTGTGAGCCAACCAAGAAGATTATACGCCAAAATAAAATAAAAAAAAACGACATAGGATGTGGTTCTCAAAATGTGGCAAACTTGCTAGGAAGTCTTAATGACGTTACAGATGAACTTGGCAACCCGTGCGGAGACCTATCTCTAGGAGGTGCTGGTAGTACTCACATAATGGCATTCATGTTTTAGGGGGTTGTCTAGTCATTAAAATTAATTAACTTTTTATACAGTCCCCGTGTGCCCCAAAACCCAATTGGAAAGTTGTTTCCTTGTCTATCTTGATGCCAACAAAACAATGCCACGTTTCTAAGTGCAATATTCACAGATGTAGTGGAATTTGAAAAACGGAATAAAGTTAGGGAAAGAATAGCGATAAATGCGAAAAACCGTTTTATCCGCATTTAACGCTGTTTTTTTCCCCCAAATTTCCTCTGTTTTTCGAATTTGAATATCCTAGTTGATATCGCACTTAGAAACATGGATTTTTTTTTTATGGCATCAAGAGAAACAGGGCAACAACTTTCCAATTGGGTTTTGGGACACACGGGGACTGTATAAAAAAGTTAATTTTAATAACTGGATAACCCCCTGAAACATGAATGACTTATCTGAGTACTACACATTATTTGGAAACTGTTTTCTAATTGGAAGTGCGCGTGCGCACACACTTTTCCAGGATCAACGGTTCGTCAGTAAAATGCCATATCCCCTGTTTGCTATGCATCCTGTATGACCGTGAATATTCATTGATTTTCTTTTCGGGCATTCTTATTGACTGCCAATAAGATGCTTTTCAATTTAAATAGCAAAAAATTTTGAATTGAATGAACTGCATATGCGTAAAGTACCAGAAGTGAAAATAAAATACAATTCAAGCGTGATTGTAACGACACCTCAGCTATAACATCAATATATTTGTGGTTCTACTTGATTCCTTTTTTTTAAATCTCTGATCAGTATTTGTCAACCTATGGAACATGACGATGGCATAGGTGCTCCACAGGCAGACTTGATGGCTCAATTCTAACTGAATGAAAAATTATTATTGGAAAAAATTATTGCCATATGGGTTCAAATAATAATGTGTTACCTTCGTACTTAGGTTCACTCACTTGTAGCTGACAAAAGCAATTTACGGTCAATTTGCTGATTACTGCGATAAAGGATGAAGGGTTTAATAAAGGGCCGCTACAAATCGCAGTAAACGAAAATGTGTTTGATAAAAAAACATTCGAATGACTAGATAACCATAATTCATTCAAAAAAAATATGGGGAACTGGGATGTTAACCACTTCACGTAAAAAGTTTTGGCTAGAAATTTGGATTACCTCTATTTAACGAATCGGCGATAAATCTGGTAACCTTGTCCTAACCTAACCGCAAGGAGGTGCAAACGAAAAAAATATAAAAGGAAAAAGCATGAGAATATACAGATAAGAGGGTTTTTTTGAGTCCCTTTTCACCCTCACCTTGTGTTTTTTTTTTGCTCTTACATGTATATAATAGAAAGATATATTACATGTGTGAAGAAAAATCATTAACAGGGGTATAGAAATAAAGTAGTCAGTAAAACGAAGGTAACGGACCCCCGTTACAAAATAATTTTCTGTAGTATATGTAGCAGTGTAAAAACAAAATGAGTTGCTTTCTCGTCCAAGCGCATATCTTTCCAAAGACCCCTGATTATAAGAACCGCTGCACTGTTTTCCTGCCAAGAATTATTCATAAGCAGTAATTGGCAATTTAAGCGAATATTATTACTGTATCCAATAGTACCTCTGTTGCCTTTCTAAGGAGCATGATTATCTTTTAGGATTTATGATCTCTTCTGTGAATTCGTAAAGTTGAGAACTAGTTTAGAAATTTTTAAAAATTGTAGAAAATTGTTTTTTTGAATGTTATTTATGAAAAAATTTATTCTCATGAAAGGGGATTTGTTTTGGTACAAAAAAGTAATTAGTTCAAATGTTTGTCGACAGAGGGCGCTCAACGAATGCAAATCAGTGGGAATATGCAAATAAGACCTACAAAATGAAGAATAAAAGTTCATCTCCGAATTTTCCTGTTACTAGCGATTGCATAAAGTTTTCATTGGGATGTTGGATATTGTTTAACCTCAGCCGTGAATCACCGGCTGGAGCTTTACGAATGTTTCGGACACAGAAGAGATCGAAGGAAGGTTCAGATCCCGAATTCCGCTATGCAATTTCGACTAAAAAACTACCACCAAAAAATTTAAACAGATCATTTTTGTCGCACCGCGGTCATTTTCTGCACACGAGGGCTAATTAGACCGGGACCTACAATTTATTGCCGATTCCTAACACGGCAGCCTTTTTATACTCACCGAGAGGTTGGTGCGCTAACCCCTCCATGTGGAACTCCCGGCGGTAGCAATCTTTTTTCTATGGTCAGGAAAGTTTTCTGACAAGGACGAACCGGGTATCGAACTCGCTCCACCTCTAAAACATCCTTTGGTACTTTAGACGAGTATCTTATCGACTTGGGCTACCGCACCCAAATTTGAACTGAATTTTCCTCTTCGTCAGAATAACTTTTTCGCATTCAAAAATATACCAATTTTCCTAAATTTTTAAACTATTCATGAATTTATGGGAACACCCTGTATTTGATTGCATCTGACTTACAGCATCTTGTTACGTCAACCTCGTTTATAACGGCTATGTACCGAAAAATCGTATTTATTTCAGAGTTTGACTGTGTAGAGCGTAGTTTCCCAACCTTTTCTGTCCCATCGCCCCCTTCTTTGGAAAATTTTTTTTTTCTCCCACCGCCCCCCAACGCAATCTAACCCATAGGATCTTATGTTATACTCGTAGCTTCTACCGCCCCCCTGGGCATTCCATCGCCCCCAAGGGGGCGTTAACGCCCACTTTGGGAATCACTGGTGTAGAGGGTGCCCTGTTAGTCCTAATGCAACCTTTCATCTCATCAAACCGTCCGGTCGTAGAAATCCAGTTTCAATTTTTACAAAATGATCAAATGGCGTTCAAAAATAACCCTTCACCAGTTTTCAGAGTGAAAATACAGTGTGTAACAAAATAAAAAAAATCTAAATTCTTTTTTTATATGATTTTCCTGTCCTCTAACTGCCAGTTACAAAAGTGTTGCCCCGTATCTCCTGAAGCCAACAAAAAAAAAAATATCCCACGAACTTAACTGCGATATTCGCCGAGACATTTGACTTCAAAGCTCAATGGGTTGGTAGCACTGTATTTTTTCGCGGTTTTCTCCGATATCTAGTTCTAAATGAGAGTTATTAATAATGCAAAGAACTTGAAGTTTGTCTGAATGTCAAACGGTGCACGTGTTTTCTCACGGAAAACTAACGCACGGGTGAGCTTAAACTCTTACTAAATAACTCGCGATCGCTCTTTTTTCCGATGATGCCTCCAAGTTCCGTTTCCGCAGTGCAGATGTACGAGAAACTCAACTCCGGTGACACTCGGATCTCCTTCAGAAGGCTGGTCCCGGAGGAATTTCGTCTTGGGATAAGATTATTGTCCACTCCCACAACGCCCCCACACTTTCATCCAAGGTCTTGTCTCGATGATAGCAGTTTCGTCACTCATCACAATGTCGAGGAAAAACGCACAAAGCTAGCTGTGTGTGTATTCCTCTCTTTCGCATGATTCGCCCTTGTTAGTCGAGTGGTATAATCAACTTCACTTCAAAATAATTATTTGTCTTCTTAAAAACAAAATCCGGCCTTCATTTATGCATCTATCTCCTCATTCTTAAGTTCAAAGCATCAGTTCTAACGAAGGTTTTTAACAGTGGCTGATGCGAAGGTATATTTAGGAAAAAAAGAAATGCAACTGTGTGTGTGTGCCTTTGCGGGGAATTGAACCCACGTCCTATCACTTTCGGGTGAACGCCCTAGACCAGTGTTTCTCAACTGCCGGGCCGCAGCCCAGTACCGGGACCTAACACTAGTCACACCGGGCCGTGAGTGATCTCAGTTTCATTTTTCCCATTAATTTCTCGTTATTCTGTGTATGACCGGGCCTTTCACTTAGGGGGTCATTCAAGTATTACGTCAGCACCGAGGGGGGAGGGGTTTTTGGATTTGCTGACTTTTTATGACAACGGGGGGAAGGGGGGTTTGAAGGTTGCTTACGTCATCAACCACCCCTTTTTGAAGATATGAAATATTCTAGGCTGCTGACAGGGGGTGGGAGGAGGGAGGGTGGGTCAGTGTTTTGCTGACTTTAGCTGACAAGGGAGGGAAGGGGGTCAAAAATGGCTGAAAATCTGCTTACGTAATAATTGAATAGCCCCTTACACAAAAGACATTTACCTGGCCGCGGGCTTCCAAAGGTTGAAAACTACTACCCTAGACCACTAGACTACAAAAGCAACGAATATATCCTTGGAGCTCGCGTGCACTGGCTCGATTCCCAGCAAAGGCTCTTTCCTAAATATATCTTTGCATCAGCCAGCTATTAAACACCTTCGTATCGATAACGGAAAGTGATATCATCTTTGCATCGATTCTTTCTTGGGATTTCCTCAACCCTTTTACGATCAACGACGTAATATTGCGTCCAAACGCTAGTGGAATAGATTCAAGCAAGTTGTTTTCTTCCTTTCTCCTCAACATCGAGAGGCTTTGTTGTAACCCTACGAATTTGTTTTTTTATCTTTCATTTATTTCTATATATACTCCTGTTAGTGATTTTTTTCCAAATACAGATGTATGAGAGTGAACTCTGAGAGCGAAAGGGAACAGGTAAGGTGAGGGGGAAAAAGAGAAATTTACTTCGTGTACTTACGGCCGTATTCACCAATACAGTTTAAACCGCAATCGCAGGTTAAAGGATTAACTTTCGACATGGATTAGTTAAAATTCTCAATTTATATCCAATCCGTTTCCATCTTCAATCCTTTCACCTGCGACTGTAGTTTACTGTGTTGGTGAATACGGCCGTTACTCTATTATCTCTATCCTCACTCTTATCTGTACTTATCTATTATATTACTTTTTTCCTTTCATTTGTTTTTGCTTTTCTTCCTCCTTTTTTATCTTTTCCTCTTTCTAACGTGCAGTTAGGTAAGGACAAGGTTGCCATATTTATCGCCAATTCGTCAAATATAGATCATCCGAATTTCTTGCTTACAGCTTATAAGCGAAGGTGTTAAAGGGCCAATTTTGATAGCAATGGAAAATTAAGGTACCTTACAAGGTGTTCAATATAATGGTTGGTTCGTAAATAGTTTAAAATTTTATAAAAATTGAAGCAATTAGCATTTTTGAATGCGGTATGTGGAAAAGTTATTGTCACGAAGGGAGAATTAATTTAGTACAAGAAAAAGAAAATTGTTAGAATTTTTATCAATAGAGGGCACGAAAACAAATCACTGTAGCTAAACAACCATGTGTTTTTTTTTTAATTTTAAAAATCTGAATGGAAAAATAACTAACAAGTGGATTTTAATGCGGTTTGTTTTAAAATAATTTACGGAAAATTTCACTATTTTTTGTGAAAAAAAAAATTTGATTTGAATGTCCCATATCCGCTTAACGTTTTGCGGCCAAGGTGGAATCGACATCAGGAAAAAGCGGTAATTCATTATCATGACAACCCCTTCACGATCATAGGAAGACCTCGTAAATTCGGCTTCGAAACAGAAATCATAAGCTATACAAAAAACGCAATAGCTAGGGCCTTCCTCATTGCCCAGAGAGGTGCTAGAAATTAAGAACTGTACCAAATGAAGTACCGAAAAAAACCTCTGGAACTCAAAGGCGTAAAAGCAGTTTGCGTCATATTTTTTTTTGTTTCTTTTGTTACAAATTTCATTTTCCCTTTGCTCGAATTTCCTCTTGTGAAAATTGCTCGTATCATAGATTTTCTTTAAGCAATTTCTTACGTGAGCAATTATATATATTATGTCACTCAGTTTTACTCAGAAGTTTCCTTGCAAGAATAAATTTTCGCTTGAAAAAACCGCTCGCGCCGTGAATTTTTATTCAAATTCGTAAGTCAAAAATTTTCTTTTTCGATTTTCTCATACCACTGATTCACTTCAAATTGCTTACATTCCTAATTTTCATTGTAATAACTCGCGCCGCGACATCTTTATTAAAAACAAAAAAGATTCTTGCGTCGTTAATGATTAATTTTGGAGCAGTTTGACAAAATTGGTCCTTGCGCCAATTAATTTATCAAGCGATGCAATCGGCTTTCATCACCCCACTAAAATAAACCACGCTGTTTTTTTATTGTTCCTTTCATTATTCGGAGTGCATAATGACGTATATGCGAATCTTGAATGGGTTTAATAGAGATTTATTGTGCCAACGACCTATCGAAACATTTTCTTGGATGTACATTGTTATGTTATCAAAAAATTACAAATGAAATATAATTTATACATTGATGGTTATATATAAATTAAATACATTTTTTTTTATTTTATGTCACTAGGAATTGAATTAATAATTTCATAATTACCACGTCCATAACGCCGACAAACATGATCGGATCGTAAAAAAAAATAATAATCGTCAAAATTAAACAAGCAAAGATCGTTATAAAAAAAGAGATTGTTTCTTGAATCGCACTAATTAAATAATTGCTTATAATCAACAAACGATGCCGAACCCTAAATTACACACTTGGGATCATGATTCGCTATTTATCCTCAGGCAAACGCGATTCTGAATTTTTATCTACGAACTGGCTCTGCAGCAATGAATGTTATATTTTTCAGTGTCGCTTGATGAAAAAAATGAAATAGTTGTTATATGAAAATGTTTGGTACATCATTTTAGCTTTAACTAAGGCCTGAAAACAAAATATAAAAAAAATTGAAAAGTCATTTGGTACACAACAAATCAATTAACCTGGTACACTCGAAAGTTTCGTCAGCAATATTCCTTACAATGAAAATGAAAAATATCGATTGAAGTATGTTGAATATTGCACTTATACACGAATGTTATTTTTAACACCAAAGAAAACCATTATTTGTTTCATACATTTGTTAGGGAACATTTTGTAAAAGTGGATCGCAGAAAAAAGTAATGCAGTAAACAGCACTTTTAAGAGGTGGAACATGTAACTGAAATTTACTAATTACCATATTTAAAAAAAACTAATAGTTCCATACTTGTGCTGTCATCTATAAACCGCGTAAAGTAGTTACACAGCCTTTGTACTTAAAAGATACCAATACCCAACAACGAATGTAAGGAATGTTGCGAGGGTTAAAAAGTTCGTGGTACTGTACTTTGAAGTACCGTCGTCAGTACTGAAAAGGTTAAAGAACCCTTGGCACACATGCAAAGCTACGCATTTAAGTGATAAACTATTTTTTTCACACGAAAATTTCTTACGTCAAAAATCTTGATTGAAAATTGCTTACGTCACAAATTTTCTCATTGTTATTACTCCGCAAAAATTACAGAACAAAAAAAAAAATTCCTACGTCGCTAACGATCAATTTATCAAGCCATACAATCCGCTTTCATCACTCCTAAAATAAAAAATGATGTTTTTTCATATTGTTGCTTTCATTATTCGGAGTAAATGTGACACATGCGTATCGTAAATAGATTTAAGTTAATATAGATTTATTGTGTGCCAACGACCTATCGATACATTTTTCTGAACGTGCATTGCTATGTTATTAAAATTACAAATGAAATATAATTTATACATTTTGATGGTTATATATAAATGAAATACATTTTATATATACTCTATCTTAATCTCTTTCTCTTACGTCACTTTGAATTAATTACTCGACTAGACGAGAGAATTAGTAATTACCGTATCTAAACCACCGACAAACAACATGATCGGAAATTTCCGGCCGTAAAAAAAACGTCAAATCAAACATAAGATCAAAAAAAAAAAAAAAATCTAGATTGTTTCTTGAATCGCACTAATTAAGTAATTGTTTCCAATCAACAAACGATGCCGAACCCCTAGATATTATTATACACACTTCGGGAATCACGATTTGCTATTTATCCTCATTTCCGAAGAATGCTGTTCGTTAAGTAAACTAATTAGTTGAGTAATTGCTTCCTGCACGTTATGTCTATAACAACAATACTCAAGTTATTGTTTCGAGCTCCCACACTCTTTCTTTTCGGGGCAAAACAAAAAAGAAAAGCAAAAACAATAACTTTTAGGAAATCCAGTTATGAGTAAATGACAATACAATAAGCGATACATTTGGTAAACCGGGGGAAAAAAAAAATACATTATTGTGTGATGGACGCCTTCCTTTCTTTAGTCACTTTCTATATAAACGTGTCGATTCTTTTCTTATGACCTTGATCATGTAATTAAGTTTTTATACATGCGCTTATCTTTCACGGTCAAATATAAGATTTCGTTATTGTACGCATGTATCAAAAGTATTCAAAGTGGTAGCGAGATCCTAAATTATATATCTTCCACCCATTGATTAACACGGACATTTTTTTTTTCACCTTCGATTCTTCATTTTAATGGAGTTTATGCACGCGTCATTTTTATAAAATAACGCTTTTTTTTTCTTTCTATTTTCCCATTCTATATTGTGTCTTTATTATGTCTGGAACTGGGTAGCTTCGAGCGGTTTCTCTCCTGGAGAAATTAGATTGTCTACCTTGACATTCGAAGGCTCTCGAAGTGTTATGCGTCATGACGAAAACAATCTAAAATTAGTTTTATGTGTTATATATACAATTCTCCATTGTCTTTGCCGAAATGTTGTTGTCTTTTGTAAATGTTGTATGGTACAGAGAGATAGACGGCTTCTCTCTTTTTTTTTTTTCTCTCGGCCCGAGATATCGAGGAAACAGACATTTTCTGGATATTATGCCGAGGTGAACTCGGAAAGAAAAAGTCATCTGGTCTCTCCGCCGGAGCACGAAAATATCTGTTTCGTTGTATAATACGCTCTGGAAGTTTCCGAGAAGGCCAAAACGGCACTTTCTCACTTATCCTCCGTGTGTTGTTCATGATGGTTTGCATGTGCGTTAGCATTTTTCCATTTTACTTTTCAATTTTGTTATTCTGCCGCCTGTTATGGCTTGACGAATCTCGGGCGTCAGGTAGCCGTGGCGAATAAAAAATTTGTATCGACGCTTAAAATTTTCTCTGAGAGTCATTACTGCGACACAGGGGTACAACAGAAACAGCGACATGACCACAGAAAAGATTGCGACGAAGGGCGTTCTACATCCAGGGGGTTGGAGCACCAACCACTCGGAGAGTGCAAAGGCTACCGTTCGGAATCGCAATAAGTTGCAAGTCTCGATCTAATTAGCTCTCGTGTGCAGAAAATGAACGTGGTGCGACAAAGATGATGAAATAATCACTGGATCTAGGTATGGAAATTATACAGAATTTTGGAATTTTTAACCCTTTAAGCAGATTTTAAGATTTCACTGATTCGCCTTATAACTCCCACATCACGAACCCCCTTCCCCTGTAAAATGCCAGATCTCATTTGAAGTTTGAGCACAAAGAATCTCTTCAAAAAAATATTGAGTTCGTAATCTCTTCGAGAAAGCGTTTCCAATCCACAGAATCTTTTTTCCTTCAACTCTTTCTGGGGAATGAGGCAGATGCTACGCGGTCCCCCTCATCCTTCCTCATGGGTGTCTCTTAAATAAGGAGGGGTATCAGAATTTCACAAGATGATTGGATTGGGCATTGTGGAAAAAAGGTTCGGAACCATTGGATTAATTATATACGGCCGAAGCTCGATATTACGACTCCCTTCGTCCCATCGAAAACGGACGTTATATCGGGATGGTCGTTATATAGAATGTGAAACATGTATGATATGTGAAACATTTGGGACTTATCCTACCGGTCGTTGAAATGGAATGATGATCGCCATAACGCGAGATCGTTATAATGAGCGTCGACTATACGTTAGAGAAACTCAGAAAAACTAATAATTTTAAACTCGTAGCAGGAGAAATCATCAAGTTCAGCTGAAGCGAGTTTTTAAAAATAAGCTATTTTTTTCTGCAGTAATTAATTTATTCTTTTGAAATTTTCTTCCTTTCGCTAAAAATATATAAGCGTCAATATACAATTAGATTACATGCTATATTCCAAAGAAAAACAGAGATGAAATGAATCGCTCTACGTTGCTTTATCTCTACGAAGATAATTTATACACCGATTCCTTTTCTTGTATGAATTTCTATGGAAGTATGTGTGTTATACACACGCACACAAAAGGACAGATTCATTAAAAAGGACGAATTGTTTTCAAAAAGGTCATGTAGTCTCTCTCTTAAGAAAAACATTTTTTTTTTGTGGTCCACATTTTGGAAACACCCAAGAGAATTCCTTTCTTGTGATGAAGCCCTTTTTTTTTGAGGGCTTTCATTTTTCCACGGGAATTTCTCCGAGCTGACATCAATTTGATTCACGTTATTAATTAGATTTTTCACGTTTAGAAATTTTCTCGGGAATGAATACCAGCGGAGAGAAATGGCCTTTCGCTTCCTTTTTTATTAATATTTTTATGGTTTCTTTCGCACAAACGAGATCTTTCTAGTCTATATTCATAGGAAGTTAATTGAATTTTCAGATATAATCTTTTAAAAGGATTATTCTTTTAGATATCAAATATTGTGTTGGTTCATTAGGCTTTTATTCCCATTTATGAATACCGTATTCTCTCCGGCATGCCGCCAAACTCGAAGGAACTCTAGATTTTTTGATGTTGGGGGGGCCTGTCAGACCAGACAAGGCTCAGATGTTGGGATCTGGTTTGTTTCCGTCATGCCAGGAAAAGTGGAGATTAATACGGATCCCACTATCATTCAGCCAGTTTAGTGAATTTTAATAATAAAGATATTTAAGAATTTTACAGAATCTGATTCAAACGGGTATTCTCGGCATGCCGGCTGTATACAATTTATATATAATACAGGAGAACCTCTTCACAACAAGGTTGGCAAGGTTTTGGACAGTACGGTGAAAACCCTCCTGTCCAAAACTGTCCTAAACCTTCTATTTATAACTATAAGGGAAAACTTTGCAATGATGATGAAGTAACTTCTATAATTAAATAATAAACTTTATTATTATATTATATATATTATATATTAATATATTATATTATATAAATTATATTATATATTATTAAAATTACATTAAATATAATAAAATTTTGAAATTCAAAACAGTATGTGCAAAGGGTTATATGACTAATATCAGGTTATCAAACAATTGAAAACAACTGTCTCGAGGTTAGATATTAGATTTATGAAAACATGAAAGATACAAGAATGGGATAGAAATTTGTCACACGAAAATTAGAAGAAAAGCAATAGATATGACTACAGGCCCCTTTTAACATAACACATAACTAATTTAGCTGCCCTATCTGTGCCAAGATGATTTCTAAGATAACGAAATTTGAAAATATTCTTTCAATTGATACATAACTTGGAAGGGGGGGGGGACACGAAAATTAAAAAAAACAATGTGTTAAAGACAGCCTTGATAAGCCTTCTTCCAGTGTTTTTCTTATAGCTGTCCCCCCATATGATAGAATTGTAAATATCGCTTGAATTTATTCGGTGAAATATTAGCTTCTCTAGCTTCATAAGAGCAACAATTTAAATTTAACAAAAATTTTGGGTCTTGAAGTCTTTTATCATCATGTAGGCGTAATCGGTGTTTGTGAAACTGTGTTCTGTTAGTCATGTGTAGGTGCTACATATTGTCCTCATTTTCTTTGGATATATTACTTTATTTGTAATTAGTTTTTCAAAATTGAGAATGTGTAAAATAGAAAGTTCACTTGAAAATTTAAAGGAAAAAGTTTGAAAAGTCAAAATAGAACAATTTGCATTAAATTAACACTACACCATTGATATTTATTCACATCATTATATTGGTATCTAATAAAAAGTAATATTCGTGTTTAGTTTCAAAATAATGCAATGATTACAACTATGTGACTATGCGTATTTGGTACCTTCAATATAATGTATTTTTTAAAGATAAATATTTGAACAGATTCGGCAGGGTTTTGGACAAGCACTGTCCTAAATACAGTAACCTGCTTCATAATCATACATGAAAAATAAGATGTGTAGTAGAAATAACATTTACAACAAACTAAAAAATCGAAACAGTGTTTATTTAAACAGTTATATGAGTGATATTAATTTACTATCAGATTTCTAGCCTAAAACCATAAATTTGGTGAAACAATTAACTTGAGAGTAAACTAACAGAGAGTTAACTAACTGATAGTTAACTAAAAAGAAAACCAAATGACACCTTTTTGAAATATTTTTCATTTAGTTAGTTTTATTTTCTGCTAGTACTTTTTTTTTTTGAATATGTTAGTATCACGGGAAAAAAACCAAAGGGGTTTCCACATAACATTTTGAAACTTGGAGGATTTGGACAGTTTCAGACGTTTTTTCCACGGACGTCCAAAACCCCAACCCTGCTTCACAATGGACAACAACGGGAGCGAAATTTCTGTTCGCTAACGAGAAGTGTCCGTTAGTACAGTATATACGTATGTGATTACACTGAAGCCTTGTTCCACTGACAACAAAACTCGCTGGTCCGTTAACGGGAGGTGTTCGCTAAGGGGATTGTTCGTTATGACAGCTTCCACTGTACGTTGTATAAAACTGTTTCCAAAGCCTTCTCAACGTGTGAGGTCCTATCCGTGCAAGCTTCGGGTGTGATGATGATGAAATCGGTACTGTGTGATTTCCGAAATGTGTGAATGGGTATTGGTATGTGTGAATGGGTATGGCTCGTATTTTCTGTGAGGTGAGGATGTTTTCTCGTGACATAACTTTGTCTGCTGTTGGCCCATGATGCTGTTAAAGACGACTCAGTATTTTTCGCTTTTTTTTTTGCGAGCATAGCTCCCCCTGCGCCTTAACTTAGGTATCCAGAAGAAAGACCCATGCCACTTTAAGTTATCTGAGTAATAAATGCAATACATTGTAGGCCGCTGTAGTGGCCGAGTGGTCATAGTGACGGACTCGATCACGAGGATCCGGGTTCGAACCCCACCGTCACCATAGTGGTGGTCGTCTGAAGTTGGTTTCCTGTGGTTCCCAACTTCGAGGCACAAATGCGAGCCGATCTTCCCATTGAAAAGTTTCGCCACTGAGAGCAACAGGCCTACAACGATAAAGTATTCAATCATTACACTTCACTCACAGTTAGAAAAACTGGTGGCAGATGGCAGCACTACACATAACAAGCATTACACAGAAACAAACTTCGTCAGATTTCATTACACGTACACGCACATTCCCACATGTACCAATTCGTTAGAGGTTCCGCAGAGGAATATAGACGAGGTGCATGTGTGGTTTAGCAGTAGCACTGAAAAATCAAACACAACACTGCGTACGCACTCAGACTATTAGAGTACACGCACAGTTACACTTCCGGCACAACTCACTAGGTAGTAAATCGCCCATAGATGGTGATAGACCTGAGTTGTGCTCGGTTTGAAAGAAAGACAGACCCCTAACTCACAATATGAGTTGTGTGACCATGTGCCCCGTATTTTACGGGGCATTCCTGTATTTTTGTCCGTTCCGATTTTATACGATTGTTCCGTTATTTTCAACGAAGCTTATTCGAATTTGTAATCTTTACTTAAAAAGGTGAATGAAGATAACTCTTTCACAACTTATGAATAATAACTATGATAATTATGACTATATAGATCAGTGTTTCCCAAAAAGAGCAATATCGCCCCCGGTGGGCGATGGAAGCTGCGAGTAGAATCTAAAGGTGCGTATACACTAGTGCGCGGAACATGCAATGAAAGCATTCGCAATTGGTTGTTCGGTAATTTGTACGGTGTTGCGAACGATTTGTGAGCTGTTTTCACCGGACCCACCTGGAATCGGTTTTTTCAACGAACACAAAGGAAAGAAAGGAACACAAAGTTTGTGTGCCCACGAGCGGATTAGAGCCGTTGCAGGGGGCCATGCGTTGCAAGATCTGCGCACTAATGTATACGCGCCTTTATAGATTCGCTTGAGTTGGAAGTGTGGGGCAATTAGAGAAAAAATTTCTCTGAAGGAGGCGGCGATGGAACAAAAAGTTTGGGAAACTATGGTATAGGCTAGATCAGCGGTTCTCAACCGGTGCTCGTATTTCTCGAGAAAAATACAAAACAACAGTAAATTCGGAAAAAAATAATTATAAATATTTTTGAATAATAATAAATCAGTAACTCTTTGATGAATGCGGCCTACGGGACTCCTCCATAGAAATTATACACCAGAAAGGACTCCGCGAGTCAAAAAAGGTTGAGAACCGCTGGACTAGAGGAATACCCATCTCACATACTTGTCATGATGAAATGTTGTTCACGGAAAAATCGTTTAAGTTACTGTGAATTCCAGTGGTCCACTCATTCGATATTTTCGGCGATTTCAGCAACAATTGATGATTTTGCGAAATTCTGGGAATGTTTAAAAACAATTGGAAATATCCAATATTTTGTCATATTTCTGATCACAGTTTCAACCACCGGAGGCGATATTGCCCACTTTGGGAAACACTGATCTATATAGTCATAATTATCAGTTATTATTCATAAATTATGAAAGTTATTTTCATTCACCTTTTTAAATAAAGATTACAAATTCGAATAGGCTTCGTTGATAACAACGCAACAATCGTATAAAATCGGGACTGACAAAAATACAGGAATGTCCCGTAAAATACGTGGCACATGGTCAAGCAACTCATATTGTGAGTTAGGGGGTCCATCTAATCATCTGAGATATTTTACTTTTCCTTGGGTTCAGAAAACTGTATTGTATGTTTCTCAATGGAAATGGTCCCCAGTCATGATGAATGCTTTTTCAGGACATACGTTTCGGTTAACTGTCCTTTACTCAGCGAATTTTATTTTTATTTTTTTTTTATTTTATTTCCCCCAATCTTCAAGAATTTTAGCGATAACCATGAAATTGGTCGTAAATTGCGTTTTTTTAGCTACAGTTTACTCAGTATTTGTGATTCACAGTATTTTCCTCGATTAGATATGATTACCGTGAGTATGAACGTCTAATTTTTATTTGAACTCGTATATTACTAATATCAACAAAAACATTTTCAATTAATTAGAATTAAAATTATCAAGTCTGCCTGCTTACCACCTGTTCCGTCCAACCTCTGATCCGCGGACCAGAGGTTGGGAAACGCTGGCTAAAGGCTATAGAAAAAGGTTCAGCAAATTATTTCGAATAATATAAGATATTATGAATTATGAGATATATTTCGTTACATAATTGCGATCATCACATGCTTGTATGCTTTACCCATACTGTTGGAAAATCCTTTTATCTGAGTGACCAGATATCAGAGGAGTTATTCTCTGAATCAGCGGTTCTCAACCTTTTTTGACTCGCGGAGCCCTTTCTGGAAAATAATTTCTATGGAGGAGTCTCTAGGCCGATTTTTCATTCATTCATCAAAGTTAATGATTTATTATTATTACTCAAAAGTACTTATAATTATTTTTTCCTAATTTACTGTTTTGTATATTTCTTGAGATGCGGTGGAGCCCCTGGGGAGTTCAGACGGAACCCCTCCGCGGAGCACCGGTTGAGAACCGCTGCTCTGAATTATCTTCACTGTGCCCACATGCTTTTCCGCTAATAAAAGGATAGCACGCCTTTCCTCTCTCGCAGTTTTTTTCTCTTCTTGGTGTATACCGTCCTAGTCAACAAGGATCGTGCTCTTTCTCGTTTATTGACGACCGGATCGATACGCGTCGTCTAGAAGCACAGGCGACTACTACTGCTGCGACTCTGTCTCTGGCTGACTAAGCACTAAATTGGCTCTCCTCCATCTACCACTCATCCGGCAGACGTCGGTTAAAAGGAAGAGAGGGGGGAATGCGCTCCCGTGTACATTATTCAGCTGTTTATCTGGAATAATTCGATCGCACTGCACCATACTGTTACTCACTCGGGCCTAGTATTGAAATTTTGAAATTCTATTCCTGTGAAATATTGCTATACGTATGAATATTCCTGTGAAACGTCACCAGCTGGAGTGGATCATATTTCACACTTGCTCCTTAGTGTGTTGATAGAGAAAAATCACGGTTGAATTTCACACGGAACAAATCGCACGCGAAATGGTTGTAATGCATACAAAAATTGTGAAATGCATAGGCCTAATGCATCACATACACCCCTGACCCAGGCCTAAATGTTTTTGTGAACCTCCAGTATCACTTATATTATGCTAATGTTCGTCAACAAAATCAATGCCGAGGTTTTCTGTCTTTTAAAGGTTACTTTGAAAATTCTGCCCCTCTCCCTTTCATTGAGATTCTTAGTTTCATAATTTTCAGATGGGGTAAATCGAGGCTTTAGACCAGTGTTTCTCAACCGCCGGGCCTTGACGTCAGTCAAACTGGACCGCAGGTGATTCACCGTTTCATTTTTCTCTATTTATTGCCTATTGGTCGAGTGTATGATCGGGCAGGTCCGCAACTTGACAAGCGCTTATTTTAACGCCCCGATGAATGCTTTTTCATGACATACATTTCAGTCAACTGCGATTTACTGCAGTCCTTTATTCCCCCCTCCTTCAGGAATTTCAGCTGTAATCAGGAAATTGGTCGTAAATTTCATTTTTTGGCTGCAATTTATTCAGCAATTTCACAGGTAAACGATCAGTTAAAGCAGGGATTATTAAATTATGGGTCGTCACCTAATCTTGGGTTGCAGGGGCTTCAGATATAGGTCGTATGAATCTAATTACAGCCATTTATTCTTGAGCTATAGGTCACGACTAAAACTTGATTCGCATGGATCACCGAGATGGGTCGTACAATTCCATTTACTATCCTGTTATGAATTCACTTATTGTGTCACTGGTTTCACTAATTTTGAAAAACAGTTTCACGAGTCGCGAAGCTGATTCTGTTGCTGGTTTTGGGTCACGGCTGAAAACGGTCAAGAACACCTGAGTGAAAGGGTGAATTCGGTGCAAACTCTGGTCCTGGGAACACCAGACCCACCTACTTCACCCTAGATGCGGTCCCGGGACCGGGCCTTCCACTCACAAAAAAAAAGTTAACCAAACCGCTACCTTCTAAAGGTTGAGAACCACTGCTGTAGACAGCTCGGAAGAAATTTAATCATACAAATTATGTACACCCGGTGAAATGCATATGGAATTAGATGTCCTAGTCTCGAAAATTAGTTTGACACATATATATATATATCCACGAACGGGTTAACAGATAAGAACAAATAAAGGATCAATAGGTACCCCAGTGTTAGCCAATACGCATTTGGATTCAGTTTCACTCCTGCAGATTTTAGTTGAGGAGTGAAAAAATACTCTTTCAAAATTCAATTTTTTTTTAATGGAGTAATTTCTCACTGTTAAAAAACCCCTCATTTTACAAAAAATACCCTTTAAAATTTTGGAAAGGAGTGAAATTACTCTTAAAGATTATATTTTCGGATAACACTGGTAGGTACCATGTGTACGATAGGTTATCGATGACGTATTTTCCAACCTTGAAATTCATATCTTTTGTGCAGTGAAAACGCTTTTCGCACCCAGAGGCTCGAGTTATCTCGACTCCATAGAAGTGCAAATGCTACGCTATGAATGAACACTTGAGATACAAGATGATTAGAAAAACCTTTCTGTTTCTAGAATCGAATGGGATTGACATTTTTTTTCTGAGAAAACACCTGCTTCCTGTTCAAATAGAAATATTTGCGACAGCGATGTTTTACAGTGCGCTCTGCTTAATGTGATCACATTGAGACTAGAATTTTTTTTCAATAACAACGACCGATTAATATCCGGAAGAAATGCAGAAGCGAATACAATGATTACACGTCCCGTTCAACCAAACGGGACATATGAAAACGGTAAAACTGTGTGTTTTTGATCCCCGCATAACTGGGGAGCTTTTTTTTTTTTTAAATGGGAAGATTTCCACTATTTTTAAAAATGAACTTTTTAACGGTTGATGATAAGATAATACTTTGAGAGATAAGCTGTCAGAAAATTCAACCGGGATTATTCGAAACGAGAATATTTTTGGGTAGAAATTGCGAAACACAATGTGTGAAGTTATTAGTTTCTATCGAAGGGGGGGGGGGGGAATCCACCTTTTCATACACTTCGTTATTTTTCATCTCTTGATAACGGACACCAATGGCGACCGAAAATTTTGTCCGCCAACGAGAAGTGCCCATTAATGAATAGTGAGATACATTGAAGTCCCGTCGATGTGATTCAAAATTATGTCCGTCAGTGGAAGTGTCCGTTATGGGCGGTTGCACTGCAGAATGATCGTGTTTCTTATGTTAATGACGAGAGGGCAGAAACAGTACCTTCCTTCGCTAGTTAAAACCTTCTGGAATCAACAGGTGGCGTAGAAATGTCCAATTTTGCAGATTTTACCAGCTCAAATTTTGATCCATTAATTTTCTTTCAAAACGGAACATTTACACAATTCAAATGTGGATGACTCTCTTGAATGTTGATGAAGAAACATGATATTTAAATATTCTTCTACCATTCCTATATTCTAGCTCATAGTTTCCCAATCTTTTTCTCCCATTACCCCCAACGCAATCTAACCCATAGGATCCTATGTTATACCCGAAACTTCTACCACCCCGCTGAAACATTTCATCGCCGATGTTGGGAATCCTGTTCTAGCTGTTGAGCTATTTTTCTACTTTACTAAAGCAAACGTATTCCGGAGGGAAAACGTTTTTTACTTCTACTGTAAATTTAGCAAAAGTCGAAATATTCCCTTTTGAAAATAAGCTCCTCAATTGGTTGCAAAATGCTTAATCGTATACCGTTTTCTTATTTCATATTGTTCTAAAACTGGATCCTTTTCTTTCAAGCTACAATCCCGTGTTTATTATCATTATTCGGCCATTACGAGAACTTAGAATGAAACTGTATAATGTGTTTTACGAATAACGATAAGCTTTGCAACGTAGGATGGATTCCTTTATTTCTGCCGACTAACTATGAATCTAGGCAGCTAAAAGAACTGACCAAAAACTGAAGGAAGGGCTTTTTTCCCCTTGAGAACCTTTAATTTTTCACCTACTCATTTGTCTCTAGGAAAGCCATTGTGAAAGTAGCTCCCCATGTACATGGATTATAGCGCCTAATAATGCCCGATTAGGGCATTGTGAACGGAGTACGGAAATGGTTCTAAACAATGGACTGGGCACATCTTCTAACCTGCATGGAAAAAAAGTCCGATTCAATTTCAGCTTTAAAATGCGCAAAAAAACAGCTTTGAAGGGAAAAAAAATTTGATAACATAAACTGAAGTCCCGATGACTATAAACGAATTTTTCCCCATGTTATGAAATTGGTACGGTCCGTTCTTTGTAAAAGTAATAACAATAGTGTTATTTTGCAGGAAAAAATGTAAACCCCCCAACCCTTGAGAAGAAGAAAAAATTGAACCCCACCCCCCTGAGAAAATACCGCTTACGCTTATGGCGGTATTGATCATAGGTTTCCCTGTTGTCCCATGAAGAGCTATGTGAGACAGAAGAGACTAATGAACGATGTTCAAAGATCCCTAACAATGAATGCTCTTGCCCATGGCCCCCACATCCTGGAGCGGGGCCCCTAGGCTGGGATCTTTTGTGGGACCCCCGGTCAGACTTTTCACGGGCCCCCTCTGTAGTTAATTTATAGCGTGAAAAAAGCAAAAAATGATGAACTGTTCCGGCCCCAGGGCTAGAGCCCTGTCAGCTCCCCCCCCCCACCCCTTTGTGAGAGCCATGCACTTGTCATCAAAGATTTAAAAACAACGCTCTTGTCGACAACAATCGCAAAACAATACTCTTGTCGGCAACAATTGCTAAGCAGTGCTGCTGTCGACAGCGATTCCAAAATGTTTTGCTGTTCTCCAAAAGTGTTTTCCAATGATTCCAAAACAGTGCTCTTGTCGACGACGATCCACAAGAAGTACACAATGCTCTCGTTGAAATTGATTGTCGAACAAACAATGCTCTCGTTGAAATTGATTGTCGAACAAACAATGCTCTCGTTGATAACGATTTCATTTTTTAGCAATGCATTGTTGAGAAGTTTCTAAGGATCGGGAAATTCTAAAATTCCTCTCCAGAATTTCTAACGAATTGACACATGTCAAAATGTGTGTTCTGAGTGTACGACAACCCCGGAACTAGGGAGGGTGGGGGGGGGGGGGAGGAAACTGCCCCGGGCGACAAAATTGGGGTTGGCAGTTCTATGTCGGAACAACGGACATTCAACAAAAATTGGGGGGGGGGGGGGCAAAAAAAACTAGTTATGGCCCTGGTGTATGTATGGCCTTAACGAATTTGTTATCTAAAGTATGCGTGTTTCGCGTTAAACTCATGCTGCCATCTATCTCCCATATTTTGAAGTTAAAATATCAAGTGCCAGAATTATTATGTTATCTTGACTAACTGTTCCGCCCCCCCCCCCAGGCTGTGAAATTTCTTTGTAGAACGGTAGATTTTTTGTTATGAGGATTATTTTGCCATTTTAAACATGGAGAAAATGTGTCCCGAGCAATGATTCTCCTGCAATGGTTTCCGGATAACGATTCTCCTTGTCGACAATGATTCCGTAATAATTGAACAACAAACATTGAATAATTCCGACAACAATTGAAAAAACAACCGTCTTGTCAACAAACAGGAATTTGCTCCAATCGGTGAGCGCCCTGTGCATAGGCAGAAATACAATTGAAAGTCTGCGGGAGGGGGAGCACGATGATGATGATGATGTCAATTCAATACATTACAATACATTATATCAGTCGGCTTTACCTTTGACACTCGGAGAGGACCCCCACCCCCCTTCCCGTATCTTCGCCCGGGGCTTAAAGGCCCTTGACTCATATATACCGTATTGTACTATTCCACGGAACCCAAACAAGAAGTATTCACCAGTTTCTGATACGTATTGTACTTTTATAGCGGAACGAATGAAGTACACTAAAACCACTCTTAAAGGCAGGGCCGTCTTAAGAGCATCATGGGTCCCCGGACCAAGTGGTTTTTCTGAGGTCCTACCTGGTAAATTCTGGAAAACATCAACCAAATCTCATTTTTGTGAGGCCCCCCCCGGGTGGGCCCATACGTTAGGACGGCACTGTTTAAAGGTCACCCTTCATTTTCGGGCGAACTTTTTTTTGCGGGATCAACATTTCGGGACCACCGTCGCCAACAGAGAAAGGATGTTACTGTACTATATCTTATTGGGGGTAAAAATAATAGTTTGGCACAATATTCATTTTTTTATCCGTGTTTTTAATTATTTTTTTGTTCAGAATCCAAATGATTTTCCAAAAAATCTCGTTTCTTATCGAAAAAAAAAATATATTTCAAGAAATTATAGCGTTTGTATGTCGCCTGTTCTCCGACAGATGGCAACACGACCGTAAAATCTGCTCTCTATTCTTCCAATGTTGAACAGGAGAATTTTATGGTGAAAATAATAATTGTTTTAAACAATAACTGTTATTTCTGCTTTCTGAGAATTTTTTTTCCCCCGGTCAGTTATTAATGGCTCGCGAATGATTATAACGGTAAATGATAGATGTTCAAGGGTAATTGATTTATATAGTAAATAGTGAGACAGTATATTTAGCGCCGCTGGTGTAGTGGTATCATGCAAGATTCCCATTCTTGCGTCCCGGGTTCGATTCCCGGGCGGCGCACTGAATTACTTTTTTTTTCTAATCGATGCAGTGCTGCGGTTCACTCAATTCTTTGTTACCTTGAAGCATAGCCAACACCTATGCTCAAGGAATCGAAAAAAAAAACTCACCTGCAATCGAAAAATGAATAATGCATCGATTATCAATAAACATCGGACAATGTGAATTTCTATTGTATGGAAGTGATCGCGTTTTCATGATCTATCGGTTCACTTAAGTAAATTCGCCACTGATTTCATTAAAAACAAAAATTGGTCTGAGGTCGTGGGCCACATCCATGGCCCCCCCACAAGGGGTGGGCTGTCAAGGCTCCAGCCCTGGGGGCCGGGACGATTTTCACCATTTTTTTTTGCTTTTTCACGCTATAAATTCATCATAAAGGGGCCCGTGAAAGTGTGGTTGGGGGGGGGGCCTCCGCAAAAGATCCCAGCCTAGGGGCCTTGCTCTAGGATGTGGGGCCATGGCCACATCATATGACTTGGATGGGCCACATTTGTCTCGCGGGTTTATGGGTTGAGCATATATGGTTTAAAGGGGGAAGGAACAAAAAACAAGAATCTTTCCGGTCTGGAGCGCTCTCTGTCAGCCTCATGGCCCTCACATCTTGAAGCAGGGCCCCTAGGTTGGGATCTTTTACGGGCCCCCCGACCAGACTTTCACGGGGGCCCCCTTTATGATGAATTTATAGCGTGAAAAAACAAAAAAATGATTAAAATCCTCTCGGGCCCCAGGGCTGGAGCCTTGTCAGCCCACCCCTTGTGGGGGCCATGGTCAGCCCCACCCTGACGGGGCCATGATTGCAGATCAGTGGTTAACCTTCAAGTACCCGGGGCCACACTTACAAATTTTTTCGCTGGGTGCTATTGTCCGAATTTATGGCGATTGCCTGTCTATTACCATAATATAGCAGTACATAGTTTGATAGTCGTTTTCGGGTGCTAGTACGAATCTCGCGCGCGAATCTGCCATACCCCATGTTTGCTATGCACGCTGTATATATATATGTTGCTGCTAAAGCCCGAACTTGGCCAGTTCGCGAACACATAGGGTGTACGAAGGTTTTAACAACTGGCTGTTGCGAAGATATATTTCGGAAAGAGAGAAAATTCAGCGGTCCCTGCGGGGAATCGAACCCACGTCCTTTCACTTTCCGGGTGAACGCACTAGACTACAGAGGCACGGAATCTCTCAATCTTTCCTTGGAGCTCGTGTACACTGAAAGGGACCGTACATGGACAGCTTATCTCTCAAAGTATTATCTTATCTCTCTCAGCTTATCAACCGTTAAAAAGTTCATTTTTAAAAATAGTGGAAATCTTCCCATTTAAAAAAATAAGCTCCTCAGTTATGCGGGGATGAAACACTCAGTTTTCAAGTTTTCATATGTCCCGTTTGGTTGAACGGGATGTACAATCATCGTATTCGCTTCAATAGTGCCACCCAACAATTAAAACCTTATGCAAGTGGCCTGTAACAGAAAATATAAGAAATGAGCTGATTGTTAATCGTACACAACATCTATAGCGGAAGGCCTTCGCACGAAGCTCGTGACGTCACTGAGGAATTGTTATTCCACCTATAGTCATTGGATATACTGCAAAAAGGTGGTACTAGATAATACCTCCATGATCGCATGCGTCGGCCTATTTTAGCCAATGGCTACAGGTGAAATGGACTTCTTCAGTGACGTCAAAGCTTCGCGCGGAAAGCTTCTGTATACCCTGCATTTAATAGTACTATGATTTGTGTATTTCAGTAAGTTGCATTTGTGCAGCGTCGTCTATCGACGAAAACTTGAACCGATTTTTTTTTCTCGTACTAGGAAAAAAACCCTTCATGAGTGAAATTTTGTTGCAAATTTGAGATTCAAATATACCATTTTTTTTTTAAATTTTTAAATTTTTTTTAATTATTTAAGAATTTGTGTTATCCTGTGTTGTTTCTTTAACGTAAGAATTTTTTAAACGGACCAAGTCATTTCAATAAGTACTTAAGGATTCTATGTTATTGCGTGGGGAAGGTAATAGTCGAAACGGATGTTGCCTAATGTGAAGGGTCTGGCGGCGGAAGGATTTAGCGGGAATTTATATTATTTACAACATTGAAACGCGAGTTTCCAAATTTGTTTGTCACCGTGAAATAAGGACTTCAATATTGCATTGGTGAGGAGAAAAAATACATTTTGTAGGTCAAGAACTTTCTTAACGAGAGAGAACTTGAATAAAGAGATGCCGCAATCGTCGGGGAAGCGAATCTTTTATTTGTAATGAAATACGCAATCTTTTCGATCTCCTTATTCAGTATTTATATATTCCAAGGTGAGAAGATCTAGAATAGGGATCTTCATCATCTCAGATATTGCTGGTCAAAAAAAAAAAATCGTATATGAAGCCCGAGGGCCAACAAGTCGTCAAAATACGGTATATAGATTCACACACAGTAGCGTCTTTAACGGGTGATCCCGGGGGCTTTGAGTCAAACAAGGCACCTAGTGTGTTTGAGAATTTTATTCATTCTGAATTTTTTCATCAAATAGAGATTTTCATTAATTTTGAGAAAAAAAATGCAATAAATATGTATTTTCATTAGAGTTCTGAAATTATTTTGTCATTAAAATATGAATTTCGTGAATTCTGAAACAATTTTTGATTAAATGTGGATTTTCATTAATTCTCGAATTATTGTTACTTCATTAAATTTAGTAACAATAGTAACAATTCGTTAGTTCTCAAATTTTTTTTTCCATTAAATAGCTAAAATAATAGCGAAATAATTATTTAGTAATAGTGCTGGGAAAAGATTTCACCATAAATGAATCTTCATTAATTCTATAAAAAAAAAAATTCATCAATTCCAAAAGTATTTCTTTCAATAGTTCTGAAAATATTTTTCATTAACTTTGAAAATATTTTTCATTAACTTTGAAAATATTTTTCATTAACTTTGAAAATATTTTTCATTAACTTTGAAAATATTTTTCATTAACTTTGAAAATATTTTTCTTAAAAATTCTGGAAAACTTTTTCATTAATTCTAGAAATATTTCTTTCAGTAATTATGAAAATATATTTCATGAATTGAGAATCACCTTTTTTTCCCACTAATTCTGAATGATCTGAATTATTTCTCTCATTATTTTTTGAAATAATTTTTCTCATTGATTATAAAATTATTTCTTACCATAACGTGAAATTCATTTACACACGCACATACAACATAACATGCACAATACGCACAAAAATAAAATACACACAAAATGAAAGTACATATTACCAATTACGTAATATCCCAAAGCAGGGCCAGAACTAGAGATGGGGGAAACAGCCCCAGGCGGAAAAAATTCATGGGACGGCAATTTCAGATGGGAACAAAGAACACAGTTATAAAATTATCGAATTTTAAAGTTGTGGGGGCCGAAAATTAATGTTATCCCCGGGCAGCCAAAATCTTAGTTACGGCCGTGGCCCAAGGGATTATATAATTCGTCCAGGAAATTTATATAATCACCATATGACCAGACCAGAATAAAATTTTTACCCCCATGCCCAGCTCCATATGAAATCACCATATGAAATGCCTTCTAAAAATTAAATTAGTAATTACTTAATTCACCAATTCCAGAATACATTAGGTAATTTTTTTTAGCATTTCTATATGAATTGTGTATCTTTAATAAGCCTTTTCGTCTGCGGGCCACGCTAGAAAGCTTCGAAACGTCACATGCGGGCCGGGCCAACGAGTTGAAGACACCCCAGAATAAAAAAAGTATATTTTCCCCGTCAACAGGTGGAGGAAAAAAGAGAAAGTTCCAAACTGATTTACTACTTCCGCCGTCGTTCGACAGATGGCGCTGCGAGCGGCCGAACGTCGGTGGGCGGGACCAATTCCGAAAAAAAAAAACTTTGGAGGGATAAACGGATCGTCAGTCGCGTCAGCTGTGCACATTGGCGGCCCTAACGCGTGTCCGGACCCGAAAAATGCCGAATTAAATGACCGAAGCAGTTTGGCCAGGGTCTAAAAAAATCGCCATTTAACGCCGTTTCGGATGATCAGGGATCGTATAAAGATGGCTTAAAGGAACAGGGGGAAAAAGAAAAGGTTTAGGGACCGCCCTTGCGCGCGCGTGGGTCTGTTGTGTAGAGTGGAAGCCAGAGGCCGGCTCTTCTTGAGCAAAAAAAAAACACAACTGAGTTCAACCAAAAAAGGGTGTCAACAAATTTTCTCTCGTGTGTGTGTGTTGATTTTTTTGGTGAACATTTTCTTACAATATATCCTCCGGGCATTTTGATGGTCGCCTACACCAGCGTTTGGAATAATTTTTGTTATTCAAGTCAGTTCGTTTTCGTCATTCATAGCCGTCGACACCTCAGCGGATGGTCGCACGTTTTTTCGGTGGTTGTTGTTGTTGTGATTGTTGATTGTTTTTTTTGATGGGAAGTTTCTAGAACTGTCCGTGTGCGACGATGGACAATTATACCAATGGGAATAGCATGAACGGGAACGGTGAAGTCGATCCCAGCCT
The DNA here is from genome assembly GCF_987345545.1 of Pholcus phalangioides. Classification (NCBI taxonomy): domain Eukaryota; kingdom Metazoa; phylum Arthropoda; class Arachnida; order Araneae; family Pholcidae; genus Pholcus; species Pholcus phalangioides. The sequence continues at coordinate 28,453,263 of NW_028301628.1, forward strand.
ACAACAGTACGAGAGCAGCCTGTACAAATTTAAAGGTGAGTTTGTTTTTTTTTTTGCTTGCTGTCGTTAACAATCGGGTACTGCGATTCACGTTGTTGTTGTTGCGCACGTGTTCGTTGTTATTGTTGCGATGATATTCTTGCTCCCTGTAGTGAAAACATGAGTTGTAATATTTGAAAGTTGTCATTTTGTTTGAAAACCATGCTGTTGCCCTTCCTGGCGGAAACTATTGTTGTGTACAGCAGAACTGTTGTGATGACAGTTGTTATTTGTAGGGGTTGTTGAGATATCGCCTTTTTTTTTTTTTTTTCGACGTACACATGATGGAGCATTGTTGAAATATTTGAGAGATCTCTCTCCGCAACAATGACAATATTCCGCTCAGGGAAAAACTGACAACAGCTCTCTATCAACAATATTTTCCTTATCGTGGTCGATTAAGACTATCTTTCACACACATTTAAATAGCATTCATTCGCAATTATTTTTGAAGGTGGAATACTTTCGTGTCAACAATTGGAAAAATACAAACTTCGGATCTGTGCCTATTGTTCAAAATCGACTTTGAAGATGATTGTTGTGGCAACAATACTTCATTGTTAAACTATTAATTGATAACTCGGGATATTCAATAACTATTGTTCAATGTTGTCAACTGGAGGTAATGTTCCCGCGACAACAGGGCCGTAGCTTGCTTTCTCGGGGACCGACACTTTCTTGGGGGGGTGGGGAGGGCCTTAAAATAAAAAAAATTATGCAAAATCAATGTATATTTGTGAGGCCCCCATTCAGCTCGGGGCCCCGGTTGCTCCAGCCTTAGTTACCGCTCTGCACAACAATCATCTCTGGAGCAAGCACGATAATAAACTGTTGTTAACAGTAAATGTGTTTTACTGTTTTAACTTATTCTCTTGAAGGTAAAGCTCTTTTTTTTGTGTTGTGAACAAAACTTGAACGGTGATCCTTACTGTTGGCGACCATAGGAAAAGTTTTACCATTAACAAGTCCTTGAAACTGACTCGGGAAAAACCCATACCAGCCTATTGCCATTGTTTGGGGAAAAAGGAAATCTTGTGTATATCGAAAAATATGGTGATAGTTGTTATTGTTGAAAAAAACTTCATTTATAAGGGTATCGTGATTGAGGTATTGTTGAAGTATTTTATAGTAATCTGCTCAACAATGAAAGTATTCATCTCGGCGAATAACCAGCAATAATGCAAAGTATCTAGTAAAAGGTGCCAACACTAGTTTAATATCCTTCTTCAGAAACGATTGTTGTCGCGATCATAACTAAGCGGCACAGTTCCAGATTACTTTTGGCGGGTTCTCCCCTTTTCCTAATCAACCCTTACCCCCGGCTCCTCAGAGCAGTGTAACAAAGAATCTGAAATGAAGAAACGCCTTTGTCGGCGTCACTACACTGAGCACCCCTAATAAAGGATGGCAGTGCACAGTTTGAGAACCCCTGACTTAGGGGATCCGAGGGAAATTTCCAGATCACTCGAGTTACCCCTGGCACATTCACAGACTACTTAAATGACCCACTCCCCCGGCGCATTTCCAGACCACGTTATTTTGTGATCTGAGGATGTCCCTCTCATCACAAGTGCCCCACGGCACAGCTCCAGAGCATTTAAACGGCCAGTTGCACATTTCCAGATCACGTAAGTGACCCTGCACAATCCCAAAGCAATCGAGCTGTCCACGATGAGGTTCCAGATCACCACGCAACAATGTCTTCTGAACAGTGCCTTAACGCATGGGCCCACCTGGAGGACACGAGCGGGGGGGGGGGACACTCATAAAAATTAGATCTGGTTAAAATTTGTAGCCAGATATACAGACCTGAGAAGGATCACTTCTCCCGGGGGCCCCCAGGGTGATCGTGCGACAGCTTTGCTTCAGAAGATATTGCGAATGATTTAAGAAAAAAGCGTAATATAGAACTCTATTGTTTTTGTTTGTTTGTTTATCTTTTTTTAAATATCCACTCAACAAAGGCATGTCTATAAACAACAGTACGTCTTCTGCCCATGGTCCCCACATCCTGGAGTAGGGGCCCCTAGACTGGAATCTTTTACGTACCCCCGACCAGACTTTCACGGGCCCCTTTATGATGGATTTATAACGTGCAAAACAAAAAAAAAAACTAAAATCGTCCCGGGCCCCAGGGCTGGAGCCTTGCCAAGCCCACCCCTTTGTGGGGGCCACGCTTCTGCCCCCACAATCGATGTTTTATTCTTGTCAGTACCTCTGGTAGAGAACGTGGCTTCCATATTTCTAAAGCGGAGGCCCCTAGGCCACAATTTTTTATGGACCCCCCAATATGAATCCCATTTTTTTTTCTATTTTATTTATCTCTTGGGGGAGCCTTGGGTCTAGTAATGAGACAAATAGTGAATATAACCCTAACAAACAGTGAATATTTCTCCTATATGGATAGGAAATCTGAGACCACCACCCTCTCGGGGGGCCCCCCCGGAATACCAGAAGAAGTGGTGGCCCCTTGATAGAGGTAAAAAACACAGGAATTCCGGACCATGAAACACCCCCCCCCCCCTTTCACATCTGGACCCTTCAGCTTAATGGAGTGGTTCTCAAACTTTTGCCACACGCGGCTACGTTGCGACTTGATTCACGGTTACGTTGCGACTTGATTCACGGTTCCCCAGAATAGTCGAAAGAACCTCTTTTCAAAGCCCCATACAGGTGCACATCGATGTCTCCAGCTCACCGCGACGTCCATTAGGAGCCGCGGCGCACACTTTGAGAATCAAATGGTTTATCGAGTTCTCGTCGTCGGAGACGAAAATTCCAAAGCTTTCGATACCATTGGCACCCTCCTGAAAAAGGCTCTTCGGAACCCTGGGGCAGATCTGTTGCCCCAGGGCCCCTCCAAACCTCAAAGCAAATAATTCTCTTAAAAAGCTTGAATATTCGGTGTGAAAACACGGTTACAGGTTCAAGGTACAAATTCATTTTGCTGTCGACAATAGACCACAGAGAGATAATGAACACGTCGACACGGAAAAGCTTTTTACCCCCTCTCTTATCGGAAAATTGTCGTAATTTTTTTTTTTCTGAAGATTATTATCAGCATTTTGTTTCACGTAAACAGAAAAAAGGGGAAAAATTGAATTTAATCTAGATTTAATTAAATATTTCTTTTTGTTGTGTATTTATTCAGGTCAAGGCTGCGAGGCCTTACCTACAAATGTATGTTTTTCATCCCCCAAACTCGATTAGTATTCGAATATCTCAATCGAAATACTAAATCTTGGACGCTTTAAATCGTCAATATTTGCCGGTTTCCGTGTAGGAATTTCCCAACCTAATCTCCATACATGACCGAGCCTAAACAGCTTTTCAACGCTGTATAATAATTGTGTGTGGGACCGTTTAAGTATTACGCTGTAGCCAAAAACCCTGCTAAAACTAAACCATTGATTGATTGAAGTATTACGTCAGCAAATTCTCAATCATTTTTCACTCCCCCTCTCCGCCCCCCCCCCGTCACAGCGAAATTTCGTCAGCTCTGCCCCCCCCCCCCCCCATCTCCTAACCATATTAGGGTCAGAGACATACGCGGGGGTGTGGAGAGTGTCTCTGTCTCCCCCGACGATGCAAATATATATTTAAAAAACAATTTAAATTTCGGAAGAAAATTCCTTAATATGTTGTTATTGTAATCAATTTCTGTTAATTTCAATGTGCTATTTGAAGTCTACATTTCTCTGAGAAATTCATTGCGACCCACCCTCTAAGCCAACGGTTCTCAACCGGAGCTCTGGGGGCACCTAGTGCACTCTCCAGGGGCTCCGCGGCCGCTCAAGGAAAATAAAAAAAAACAGTAAAATTAAGGAAAAAATAATTATAAATATTTTTAAATAGTAAAAATGAATCAGTAACTTTGATGAATAATTGAAAAATTGGCCTACGGGGCTCCGCCATAGAAAAGGGCTCCGCGAGTCAAAAAATGTTGAGAACCGCTGCTCTAAGCCATTCATGCTATACCCATGGCCCGCGGGCTGAACGGGGCCGTCGCCACCTCAAACCTAATTTTGTAAAAATAAACTAAGCAGCACATTTACAGATCGCTTACGGGATCCCCCCCCGAATTCCAGAGCATTCAAGCGGCCCGTGGCACATTGATCGTTGATCATTTTTGTCGCACCACGGTCATTTTCTGCACACGAGGGCTAATTAGACCGGGACCTACAATTTATTGCCGATTCCGAACGGCAGGCTTGTTTTGTATACTCGTCGAGAGGTTGATGCGCTAACCCCTCGATGGGGGACTCCCTGCGGTAGCAATTTTTTGCTGCGGTCAAGTCGCCGTATTTTTGTTGTACCCCTGTGTCAGGAAAGTTTTCTGACAAGGACGAACCGGGTATCGAACTCGCGACACCTCTAAACATCCTTTGGTACTTTAGGCGAGTATCTTATCGACCGGGCTACCGCGCACATTTACATATCATCTGAGTAACCCGCGGTACAGTTCTGAAACACTTGAGGAAGCGGCCAGCATTTCACTTTTACATTACTCAAGTTAGAAACTACTAAAGTGGCTCTATAGAAGACTTATCAATTGGGAAAATGCTAGTTGAGGTGCCTACAAACTTGGGAAAGGTTTTTCGAGTGTTTTTGACACACCGAATAAGTTGCCATTAATAGGTGGTTGATGACGTAAGCATCATTCAAACACCCCCCCCCCCGTCATCAAAAGTCAGCTAATCCGAAACCCCCCCTTCCCCCCCTCGATGCTGACGTAATACTCGAATGACCCCTAACTCCAATATTTTAAGGGGGCGGAAAAACGCATGCTTGCCCTAGTGGTGACCAAGTGAATTTTCGTATCTAGTTCTCTGATAAGTTTCATCATGAATGATTATCACGGGATTTGAGTCTGCCAGGAATGTGTTTCGGAATGCATGAGTAATACTGTATCCCCCCACCCTCCTCCACTCAATGTGCATACATAACATACAAGCACTGTAATACTTCTATTTTATGTGTCGTATAACCTCGATTTGTCTTCAAGACTGAATACCGACATTTTCTTACGAACGTACGGAGTCTCGCATCCATTGTTCAATGATACCGCCGATGATGATAACGATGACAACGGTTTGTGCTCACGAAAAAACCACCTTTTTTCTTTCAAAAATGGAAAATCTCTTTACGGCGTCGGTGAGACATTTTTTTTTCGCTCCAACCGAGTCTTTTCCTGGTGTATACGTTAATTGTGACGTCACGGAGTCTACGTAATGGTACGTGAGTCACCGAAGCATGCAATGAAGTTAGTAACGATGTTGTTGCATTTCTAATGTTGCTTTGCGCTGAGTGACTGCCACTACTCTAACGATCGATGCGCTATTATTATTATTTTCTCACTAGGAAACGCGCGAGGACTTTCTCTCATTGGTGCTGAGAATACACTCTATTTGTGGCCTTAAACAGGTAGTATTATTAAAGAAAAACGAAGTCATGTGGCGCGATAGTGTGACCCAGTCTTGGAATATCGATTCATTTTCATTATAATACTGTCTGAGAACTTTTTCCGGGACTATTCGTTTGATGTGGGTGACCCAGTACAGCTATAACGTAATCATAACGTATTACGTAATCAGATTTTCAGCCATTTTTGACTCCCCCCCCCCGTCAGCAGCTTAGAATATTTCATATCTTCAAAAAAGGGTGGTTGATGACGTAAGCAACCTTCAAACCCCCCCTTCCTGATCAAAAGTCAGCAAATCGGAAACCCCCCTTTCCCCTCCTCGATGCTGACGTAATACTTGAATGACCCCCCATAGAATAATACTCGGCGTTGAAAACGAGTTTTCAAATTTGTATTAGACATTTTCTGGATGAGGTGAACTCGGGAAGAAAAGTCATCTAGTCTCCGCCGGGAATCGAACCTAGGTACTCAGTAAACCGGGCTACCATATACACTACTGGAGACACGACTCTGACTTCTTTATCAAACGCATTGTGTGTGGCCATGGCCTTTAAGAGTTCACCTCGGCATTATATCCGGAAAATGTCTAATTCCGTGTTGTATTGAACTGAGAGAAAAGCCGTCTTATTTTCTGAGTTCTAGTTTCTCCTCCAAGCTCACGGGTCCTCCGAAATCTCTCTAAGGACCCCAGGTTCAGAACCATTACCCTAAAACAGTGGTTTAACATTTTTTCTCTATCCCGCACCTCCCTCCTCCAGTGCAATACGACTTATCTTCCTGCTCCCACTTCGATAATGCATTTTTCTGTTAGAAAATTTTAAAAGCAAACTAATTTGGAAAAAAAAAAGATCCAATGAGAATAGATCATCTCCACTCATTGATTTCAGCCGGAATATAAATTTATGAATGTTTGGCACTTGATTGAATTTTTTGACGTTTTTGCGTGGCAGTTCCGGAGCAGTTAAGAGACCCGGACACATTTATAGATCACTTGGATCGGGGAAACATTTAGAGATCATTAAAGTAACTCTGTAGAGGACTTGGTTCAGGTGCCCACAAATTATCGAAAGGTTGTTTCTTTATTTTCGGTGCACCGAGTAAGATGCCATTGAGAAATATTTTAATTTTCATAAAGGACGTTAGCACCATCCAAACCCAGCTTGCCAACCAAAGTCAGCAAATCGAGAACCCCCATTGATGCTGAGGTAATACTTGAATGACCCCTAATGGAAAAAGAAACTTTTGCCGCTCAAATTCCTGGTGACACATTTCTGCAAGGGAAGGCCCAAAAGACCTGTTAGGCCGGGATTACACTTTAAAAGTTCCACAAAAATTCATTTTTGTGAATTGAAAAATTCAGGTTATTGGTTACATTTTAGATAATGCAACCGATTGCCGTATTGGTTGCATTTTTCAAGTTTTATAAATGAACTTTAATGAAACTTCTATAGTGTCAGTCATCCCAGCCTTAAAAGCCATCAGGTTTCGCGTGACGGTCTCCAAAATAGAAAGACATTGCCAGACGTCTTGTATATATAGGATTGTCTCATATTTTCATTGTCACTTATTATGGGGAACCCGCTCATGTTATGATGCTTAGTACCGCAAGTTTGCCATTCCTTGTAGAAAATTATTTTTGCATCCGAACCCGGCCCTGAATCCACTGCTCATAATCTGTCTGGGGTTGCCAACACGCGGCAAAAAGCATTCTTCAGAAATTAGAGAAAATCCATCTAATTTTTCAATCTAATAATTTCCCTTTAATTTTTGAGGCTTTCACGCTAGCAAACCTATGTTTAAGTATGCAAACACCAAACATGGCCCCCGCTCTGTCCCTTGTGGGATATAAGCGGCTGGGCCATGCTGGAAAAAAAAGAAACAGCCCCGCTAGCCACCAAGACCACGGGAAGACCTCCGACCCACGCAAAGGACTACAAACACTAACACCAAACATGGCCCAGCTCTGAAGGAGATTACCTAGTGGCTGGGCCATCCTGGAAAAACTCTCGATGTCCGGGCCCGGCAGGCATCCCCGGCTCATAAGCCACAGGACCCAACCCCGCCGAGGCCCTTATCGCCTCCGACTCGTGGCAATCACGCCCCAAAGTCTCCCGAAACCGCCGTCGGCCGCCAAGGAGCCCGGGCGGATCGCCAGCAAGAGACCAACGAAAGCATTCCGAGCCATCCGCCGTCATCACCGTACTCGTATATATTTAAGTGTGGTAAACCCAGGGCTGTGTTAATGTATTTTGGATCCGCCCAGACAAGGCCCTTGGACTCCAGCTGCATAGTGTACCTCATGATAACGGACCAAAATTTGTTGGGGGGGGGGAAGAGAATGTTTAATTTAAATAGCATACAACAAAAATTACTTTCACTGGCAATGGCTGGGTTCATTTCTTCATCAATGGGCCCCTGAGGCTATGGGGGGGGGAAGGACAAGGTAGGACATGAATTAAATGATGGCTTCTTTTTCAATATGATCCTTTTTGCCCTTGAAATCTCCCTGCAACAAGAAATGAAAATTGCCAACAACAAGTGGGGAAGGGGGGTTTGGCTAAGGTTGCTGGACGTCCCGTATACACTATTACTACTTAATCGTATATGTACCTCGTATACATTCGTCTGAGGAATTTCTAACGCATCGGCACATGTCGGAATGTGTGTAACTGTGATCTTCTAACGTACTTATGTTGCCAGGACTGAGCCCATTTCGCTTCCTGCTGCTGCCATCTCCTTTTTGTATTTTGAAGTGAAGACGATAAATATTCGAATTTTTATGTTGTGTAAGTATCGTGTTGTAAGTCTGCCTGCTCTCTGCGGAGAGACTTTTTTTAAATCTGAGAACGGCTTGCATTCTCACCCCAAGGCTTGGGAAATCACGAGATTTCTGCAGTTTTCCCAGCTTCGAGATATTGCCATCGTATGTATATTGGATTCAAAGTCATTCACAGAAAAATTGTCTCGTAAAAACGGGATGTATGGTATTGATTACAGCAATTGTTGGGGGAAAAGGATTGGCCACCCCTCTTTTAAAGTATTTAGTTTCCCGTTCTGCGTGTGATTTCTCTCTTGCACTGATGATTTTCGTGTGTGTAGAAATCGTCTCGTGGTAAAACAACGTTTGTTGTTCAGGGGAACTCTTGGCAAGTTGACATCCACCGACTGACTCTCTCATCATCATCCAGCATATTATTTTCTTACATCGAACGTAAAGAAGGGAATAAGCAGCCAACGAAGCATAGCACGCGCACGTACTATGGCTTCTGTGTGTCCAGCATAGTTGAGATGAATCGGTGATCGCATCATACCACCGTCATCACCATGTTGTGTATTATCTGTGCGCTTGGAATGCCGCAGAACCGGTGTGCACCAACCGATTCAAAAAGAAGAGGCGAAAGAAGACCCAAAATAAATCTCTTATCCCAAAACGAACTTCTTGGTTAGCCGCTAATTATGTATCTCGGTTCATTTTGCCCATCCGAACAATACGCTATTGATCAACATCAAGGTATTACGAGACTGAATTTGTTCCGGGGCGCAGGACCTTTCGGCGAGATGCGTGTCGTCTCATGTTTCGAGCTCCAAACGGGGGTGTAGGTTGTGTGTATGAAATTGATTCCTCGTGTAGGTGGAACTTCTTAAATGTTCAAGGTGTAAATGGTTTTTTAGATGTTCTTTGTGAAAAATGAGTGTGTGTTGTGGGACGCTTGAAAATTCTCATTCCTCCCTAGGAGTGAGGATTACATGGAATAAGCTTGGCATCAAATGCGAGGCGGAAACATTTTTTTAATGTTGAAAACAACAGTGTTGCTCAATAATATGGGTCAAGGATATTAACCTCTTTTCTTTTTTTTTCGAATTTTTCCTAAGATATCGGTTCGATTACATTTGTCGAATTGTTTGCATTTGGCAGGTATGAGATCGAATTTCACTGAAGCGTGGGAAAGAAGTCCGTGGCCAAGTGTGTCTCGTCCAATGGCGAGATTTTACGGAATACGGTTCCAGATAAAGATATGGGGGTACCAACATACGTTCCAACCGCCCTATGGGAATGAAATGTTCACGATAGCCTCATTGTAATCAACTTAAGGTCACTAAATGTCCTGTTCTTACTGGAGAAGTACTGGTTGGAAAGACCTGTCACTATTTTCGGTCGATTTTGGAGTTATTCCGGGAGAATCTAATGTGGCTGTGTTGTGAATTGTTATTGGTCTGACAAATCGAAAAAAAAAAATTAGGCACTACCCTTAGAATCCAAAAGAGAATCCAGAGATCTAAGAATCTCGAGAGACACGGTCCTAAATCATTTTTTCCCGACTTTTCCGGGACTTGCTATTCTTTTCCCATGTTAAAAGACACTAACATGAAATCAGAAAAATTCGTGTCACTCATAGACTCCAATTTAGCAATCACAGAACTTTTTAGGCGCCAATACGGATTTTATAGTATTTTACCCTCAGCCCCCTGGGGACCGATAATGATGTCAAGATGGCCCTACAAATAGGAATATGCATTGTTTTTTGTTTTTGTTTTAATAGTTACGTGCCGGAAAACATTAAGTAATACTTCACAGTAGTTGACCGGATAGGAATGATTGGGCGGAGGGAGCGCGATTAATCTTTCTTGCAATAGTAGTCAATAATTTTACTTATTTGCTTAAGGGTGTGTCATAGTCGTGGCATTCGCTCCTGCCAAATCTGTTTTGACTCAAGGAGACCCGAGTCTTCCTTAGTCATGAGCAGCTAATATAACCTTGTATAACAATAATCTTCCCAACTGCAGTGGGCTTATTGGGCCCCCAAGTGCGTTACTCACCCCGAGGAGTGTATGATGGGGACGAAACCGCCGCGCACAGACAATTTCAACAATATAATGGACCATTTACAGTTGACTCTCGTTAATCCGGCCTATCAAGTAATCCGGCGTTTTGTAGGCGGGTTGTTTTCGAGTATTTGGGGGGGGGGGGATGTCTCTGCGTAGACGTTATAAGTTAAGACGAATAAGTTTATATTATTTAAATGGGCTTTTTCAATGAAACTTTCAATAATCCGGCACACCCTGGTCTGATATTTGCCGGATTAGCGAGAGTCCACTGTCCTTTCGTAGTCATTATTAGAATCGTTATTGAGACATCGGTAGTGCCGATAACAGCCCAGTTCTATTGCTTGGGCGATTTACTGCCTGTTGTCCCCGACGAGGTGGGTTGAAGCAGAAACTTTGGCAAAACCCGGCCCATATTTCCAGGCCAGCCCGATTGTGACAGCAGCCACCAGGGGACTGGCTGCCGTCGCCTGAAGGCCCGCTCCCCTCTCACATCCCGCTCACAGCGCCCGTCACCGTCACATTCGGACCCCATCAAAGCTGCATTAAAAGTACTTACTTTCAAGCGGCTTTGGGCCCCATGGAGGCACAGTCAAATCGACACCCATCCGAGGCCGGAGAGCAAGACGAAGTCGTATCGTTCATCCTACCAGACCAGCCGCAACCCCCCCCCCCGAGCGCAAACAACCCTGTAGGCAAAACTCAAAGGGACAATGTCGTTCGGTTGACGCATCGGTACTACCACACCGTACACACATTACACTGCGGTTTCCTAACGAATTGGTGCATACAGGAACGTGTATGTGTGGCACCAACGTATTTATGTTGTCGGAGTTATTCTTATTTCACGAGTTATTCTTCTTCACCAAACACAACTCTGGACATATCTCTATATTGCAATTTACTGCCATTACTGAGATGGGTTGGAAATGAAGATGCTGTCTTCCATATATTTAAGCAGAAATGTCAAGTGCCTGAATTTTTATGTTATGTGAGACACATCGGTACTAACTTACTAAAGTGTACCCATTCCTTTGGAGAATCTCTAACGCGCACACCGGTACTGCTGAAACGTCGTCAAAGGTCACCGCAAAGCCAAGCACAACCAGGACCTACTCGGTAAGCAGCCAGTTTTGGAGACCTAAACACTTGCCCCCCCCCCCCCCCTGCACTCAAGGGGGGGTTAACGCACAAATCTCTCAGTGAGAGACATGAAAGACGAAAAGATTGTAAAACGCTGGTCCACTTAAACTTAGCCTTGGTATGCAGGAAAATACAGTGCGCCAAAATTGATTGCACGAGCATCATGAACTCGCGCTTATGGTGTCACAGTTATTAATTACCCATGTTATCGTATTTATACCTTTAGTACCCGTCAGACGTCCATCAAGTAATCACTCACAGCCCTATTGCTACTCTAAATTTATACCCTCCTTTAAATGTCTCTAGGAACCCTTGGCCGACTGTTTGAGAATCACTTCAATGTAAGATCTCACCCATTTGATGTAATCCTTGTTTTTTTTCGGAATTGCATGATCTTCTCAGAGATAAATGGATGAGTGAAATTTGAGAGCATTGAGCTCGTTTTCTCGAGCCTTGTAGCTTTCCAAACCACAAAAGTCGAGTAAATTAAGTGACGGATCAACTGACTGTAATCAGTGTCAAAACGTGTCTCGAGAAGTCGTTGTCTCGCATGATTAATGTTCAGAAGAGCATCGAATTGACGTGCAACGACACACACACACTTGCCTTGAAACGCTTTTCTCTCTCTCTTCCTTGAAGCGAATTTCGAAACGAAAATAACAGTATTTAGATAATTATACAATGACCTATCAATAATTATGATGATAATTATTATCGCTACGACACACGAGAGTGAAACATTATAGCTCTCGTTCGATCTCTCTGGGGTTTACGCTACCAAAGGCTGACATTGAATGTTACTTACGGGCAAATTAAATGTCTAACGAACATATTAGCATTTATTTCATCACAGAAATTCCCAGTGCGGCGCTACCCGGGGTTTTCTCTCTTTGTGAACCTGAAGCACGTGCTGGAAAATAATCCTCAACAAATGAGACCATAAAATTGCCTTATTTTCAGGCCTCGATTAGTATTTAACGGGGCCAAACATTTAGGAATTTTATTGGATTTTTTAGCCCTAAAAAATGCTTGATACCTCCTCTGTGCTCATTGGAACGGCCCTGGACTTGACTTCCAATATGCACCATCTCCTAGCGCGTACATGCTCACCCCATGGCCTGCGACGTCAAACTTAATTTTGTAAAAGTGAACTGAGCGGCGCAAATCAGATCACACCGCTGCACATATATGCCATACCACTTATGTGACTCACGGCACATTCCCAGTTCACTTAAGCGATCTAGGGTGCTGTTCCAGATCAATTAAGTGACCCGCAGTGCATTCTCGCCTCATTTAAGTGTCTTGCGGCACATTTATAGATCACACACACAAGCACTGGCACAGTTCCAGATCATATAAATGACCCGTGGAATATCATCACTCAAGTGATCCGAGATGCGTTTTCGAACCAATGAAGTGGTCCACTCTCCCCAAAAAGTTGAGCAATCTTATCCTAGTGCATACCGTAAGTAACCATGGCTAGCTGGTGATGAACAATCGTGGGATATGCTTCCTTTAATAAGCTGCGTGAAGGGTTGAGATTAAGATGACCCCCACCCCCCTCCCTGCCTGAAGCAATGTTTTTTAATCAACATATAGCAGGGGTTTTCAACCAAAACGTCGGTCACACGGGCTTCCGAGATGGTCATACAAATCCAGTTACAGACGGGGGGGGGGGGGGGGTGCTTAACCAATGGGTCATGAACAAAACGAATTCTCGCAAAAATTAGTCGTACAACTCAACTCACAACCAGAGATTTCTGGTTCATTAATTTATGGGTCACAGGTCTTCCAAGATGGGTCGTACAGATCCGCTTACAGCCATGGGTTCTAAGCCAAAAGTCGCGCAACAAACTTAGTTCGCAGAGGGCTTCCGCGATGGGTCCTACAAATCGGCCTGGTCTTGCAATTAAATGCATTCATTGCGTCACTGGTTTCACCAAATTCCATGAATAAAAACAGTCCCTTGGGTTGCAAAATTAAGTGTTGATTTTTGGGTGTGGCTACCCCCCCCCCCGACACATAACCTAAAATTCCTCCTGTCAAATACCTCCTGCACTCACAGCATAAATTAAACGTGGAATATAGCGAATGGTTACGTTCTGAAACATATCCAGCGGACACTCGGACGTCCGCGGACTACTTTTTAAAAACCGTTGCTCAAAGACTGCATGCAACACAAAGCAAGGAAAGGGTGGTGGAGGGTTCAAACTTCTCGGTGCAGCACCGCCCCCCCCCCCTCTAAAATTTGTGCTTACAAAATTTGCACCCACCTCCTACGCTCTATCTTTCAGTATATTTCTTTCAAAACAACAGCTCAACCACGTGTGGGAACGGTGAGAGCGCTCGAGCCAAGAGCGGGCTAGACCATCTCTGCTCTAGGTGTTGCTCGAACCCGGTACGAAGTAAAATTTATTACTCGTGATGGGATTTTTATAACTTTGCATATTGTTTTTATGCATTTCGCTATTTTAAAGTGAGAAAACATTTTTCATAATATTCAGTAATTTTAAGGCAGTTTTTTCATGTCTAGGGTATTTTAGGGGACATTTTAGGGTATTTTCATGATCTTCAGAATTTAAGGCACATTATCATACTTCGAAGCATTATTTTGCATATTTCAACGTAACAATGAGAGGGTTCTTCCCCCATTGCTCTCTCTTCCCGTAGCTTCAATTCCCGCAGTTGGCGATTTTAGCAATAATTGGCCTTTTTTTTTATGAGACATCGTTTTTGGTAGTGATTGCCGATTTCTTTTCTTCGTAGCAGTTATTGGCAATTTTATTTGCATAATTTTTTACAATGATTGGTAATTTGTTGTAATTTCCAGGGAAAATATGGTCAGCCTATTTAAAAAAAAAATATTTCTAGGCTTCAACCGTTCTTTTGGGTATGAATACATTTTTATGGAGCGTATTTTTTCGGTATTTAGGTCATAGATATCCTAGTCATTTCTTTGTTTTCACTATGAATTTGCTGTGAAGGGGTTCCACGATCTTATGTTTTTTTGGGGGCAGGTCAAAGATCTCACCTTGCGGGGGGGGGGGGGGCTTCCGTACTCGAGATGATTCCGACTATTACCAAACCATACATATGCACCTTGTCCACATTCCTCTGCGGAACTTCTAACGAATTGGTACGTGTTGCAATGTACAAGTACGCGTTGTGAATCTGACTTGAAGTTTGTGTGTAAGGCCGGTATTACACTATAAAAGTTTGATAAAATTCGTTGTATAAAACTTGAAAAATCTAACCAATAAGGTTATTGGTTACATTCTAGAAAATGCAACCGTTTACCTTATTGGCTGCATTTTTCAAGTTTTATAATAGTACTTTTATCAAACTTTTATAGTGTAATCCCGGCCTTACGTACAAACTTCACGTCAGGTTCACAACACGTATATTGCAATATTGTTGTTTCTGGGCATATTTAAGTTCTTGAAGGCTGCTTTGTAATCTGCTCTTTTCCCTTTGGTTATATGAATAATTTCGCCGTTTCTTCTGATTCTATTTGTGTACATTTCTTGAGCAATCAAAGTATTATAAATACATATGATGCTGCTCCTCTAGGTAATTCCATAATGGCCGTGCACTATCTCCACAGGTGCGTCCAATGATGATAATATCGTATCAGCAATTATGGAGGTTTCGAAAATTGTTTTGATTGTGGTCTTTTGTGTGCGAGAGAATCTTTCTTGGGTTTGGTTCAGTTCAGGGCTCCTTTCCAATAATGCCCAATGAGCGCAGTCACTTCGCAATAGATAATGATGATGATCTAATGCAATAACGATGTTGATGATGTGGTTCGTGTCATTAGTTGTCCCTCCCAAATTAGCATGATTCGATATAGTTTTGGCGACGTGTATACGTTCGAATCCATCACATGCTCGTTTCTCTCATCCAGCTTTTGAATCCACTTGTGGTTTTATACAGGGTCCTTCGCAAATTACTGGTAGACCGTTGATTCTAGAGTCATACTTCCAATTAGAAAAAGTACCCAAATAACGTGTGGACCTCAGATACGTCATTCATATTGAAAGGGGTTGTGTAGTAATTAAAATGGTGTTTTTTACGCGGACACAATTTTCTAATTGATTTTTTTTAGGATAGGATGACCACTATGAAGCTAATTTTTTTTACTATATGCAACTCCATGCAATATAAATGACATATCTTAGGTCTGCACGTTATTTGTGTACTTTTTTCAATTGGAAGTATGTGCCTCTCGGATCAACGGTTCGCCAGTAATTTGCGGTGATCGCTGTTAGCTATGCACCTTGTATAAAAGTTTTTATCTGCCTATACCAGGGGTTCTCGAATTGTTCGGCGCGGTGACCCTGACGCGTTCTTCGAAGAGATGTCTTTGTTAAACTTCTCCGGGGAGCCGCGGAGAAGCGTTTATTGGGGCAAAAGGGCCCTGCATGTGGGGAACCCCTGGCCTATACTACTGTTGAATTCAGTAAGACCACTTTTAAAGTCACTTCTTGAAGGTCCCTGGCAGTATAATTAGCAAACTGGGCTTATTCGTTATCAAGACACGTTTGCTTATGCCAAAGTCGTTCCATTCCCCCCAGGGTATGACGCTATACCGAGGTCTGACTGTGTATACAGTGGAAAACTTTGATGGGATAAACTTTGGAACACATACTTGCTGCTGTCGTCATACAAATGAATTTGAAATTAACCTCTTACGTCAAACTATGACGACAACATTAATGAATTGCATAAATATCGTATTCCCCCCCCCCCCCAATGTCTAATCCCCTTATTATTTGAACTTTGATACAAAATTAGGAGCACGTATTTTGAAACTTTTACAGGGATTGATTACTGCTGAGAGAGGCACGACTATCGTTATCCGTGTAAGGGTTATACATGTTTTGCACTAATTGAATGATGCTGCTATTCAGTTATTCCGAGGTTGCGCCTATGGAATACCGTGAGGTCAGTCAAGGATGCCGTCGCCTCAAGTTCGTTAGGGAAAAAAACTTACCTATATCCTCCCTCGAGTTTGAACTTGAAACCGTGACGGCTACTTTCACGGTGGTAGACCAGCATCTTACCGCCATTCGGGCGCTAAATCCTTCTACAACGATTTTTCCCTGTCCGCAGTGTCGTTATATCGAGGTTTCACCGTATTTCAGTGCTTCTCAAACTTCGGTCACCCGCGGCTCTCTTAGCCAATATATGATTCCACTGCGGCTCCCCAGAATAGTTAGGTAGATATTACACTTACAAAAAAAAGAACACCACTTTAAAACATAAATAAGCACAAATCAATATAGCACAAATCAATATCTACAGCTCGCCGCGACGCACATTTTGAGAAACAACTGCTCATCATTTGCTGTATTTCATTCGGTTCCAGTCAATTTGATGGTTCGTCAATTCGTTTGGTTCCTGCTGATTTTATGATTGGAATCAACCGTTTGATTTCAGTTAAGTTCAGTTCAATTTGATTGAAAATTTTTGAGAATCCATGTCTGTGTTTGGAATTTTTGCCGTATTTCCATTCTTTTTCGACTCTCAATGAAAAAGATATAAAATTCGCTACTGGGTCTCTTCTATTTGTTGCTACTGCGCAGACATAATACTTTCACTATCTTAAAATGCTACTACTTAACTGTATATGAACCTCATAGACTGCTGAATTTCTAACGCATTCATGCATGCCGGAATTTGTGATCCGAGTGTATGTGTGGCCCTAACGTATTTATATTGTTAGAATTGTGCTTGTTTCGTGTTCGACTGATGCTGCCATCTGGCTTGTATATTTGAAATGAAGACGGTAAATGCTTGAATTTTCATATGTGAGTTTCGTATCGTAGGTCTGCCTACTCTCTGATGAGAGAAAACCAATTTCAGCCGACCACCACCTGTGTCCTGAACGGGGTTCGAACCTGGATCCTCACGGTGAGAGTCCAGCACGTTGCCACTCGACCGCACAGCTTCCTATTTACAAGTTATATTTACAATCTATTTAATTCCCAGGGACTTATCCCAGTGCATCAACTTAAAAATGCTGGTTACAGTACACGATTTACTTGGCATGCCCACCATGACCATATTTGGTGAGCTAGGGCCCCAATCGCCGCTGTATTAGCGGCCCATACCCCTTCTTCTCTTTTTTCCACCTGCTTAGCGAGTGTGCGTAATGCCCAAACGTACTGGTAGGACCGTATTTTGTCGTTGGTGCTTCGAATCGGGACTCTGTCATTGCATGTTTTTGTCGCATTATCAAAAGATGCTACTTGTACAGTTATTGGCCTCATAAACTGTCGCCTCGTTTTTCCATCATCCATTTACGCTTCTGGTTACATCACTACCCTGAAAAGAAAAGCGTATTTTGAGACCGGTTGGAATAGAAAAGAAAATGACTAGAGAGAGAAGAGAGAATGTTGCCACCCTGGAGGGAGATTTATGACATTTAAGTGAGAGGTTGTTCCACTACTGGTTCTCTGCTGGCATTCAATTTTCTTGTCTGTAGCATGACCGGTGGATGAAGATCTAATTGGGGATATTGCATCGCGGGTATCCACAGGTGTATATGCAAAACGTGTGTGATCGGACGCCGCTGAACATTCTGGATGCCACTTATGACCGTCCGTCATCAGCGGAAAGACATCCACAATGACTGAAATATGTCTTTTTTTTTTATTGTTTAATGTGTGGTGGAGAGATAGGACACCGTTGCTTCATCCTTCCCTTTGAATAATTCATTCCATGTAGTGGATTGTAAGGGATGAAAGTTGTTTTTTTTTTACCCTCCTTATATAGCCTGAGGAATAATGTATCTGTGCGTCTTCTGCTCTCTTGAATATTATGCGACATGTTGCAGAGAGAGAGGCGAAAGTATAATAATTCTCTTGTGATTGATGGGTCTGTGTGTGTGTGTGTTCTCCATTTTTATGAAAACAAAAGGAATTTCTGGCGTTGTAAAAATGAAAAATCCATAATTTTTCTCCCAAGTGGGGGAACATTTGTGTTTTCCGGTGATGAAGCAACAACGCCGTAGCCTCGCGGACATCAACGTTTATGTTTAATACGGCCTTCAGATGCCTTTGAGATTTTTTTTTTTCACCCTTGATCCCGCTGCATAAAATTTGTAAGATTAACTGTGGATTGGGATTTCTCCGCAAGGTGCTGCCAGCGGTTCATTGTTTCGCCCTGCAAATCACTGTTTTTTCCGAACATTAGGGGATCAAGACCCCTTCCAGTCTCTGGCAAGTCTTCTAGTTAAAATTATTGGCATTTGTAGAAAAAAATGGATCAAAACGCGTTCTTGGCGAGAAAAACAAGTTCTGAAAAGGAATTTTGTGTCAAATTCAAGAATCTCTGATTATCCCGAACGTCGGATTATCGAGACTCTGCAGTAGATGATTTGATTGAACAATGGTAGGGATGGATAATATTTTAATTATCTTTCCGATCTTTTTTAGGCACCTTAAAGTGTTATCGTGCATCGTTCGAGAATCACTGGCACTTCTACTAAACTTCCATTATAGTTTTCTCCCTCGAATTATCGGTAACTAGCGGCACATACCCCTGATCGATCTTAACTACACACCGTTAAACCAGTAAAGCTTATGCTAATAATATAAATTTTCTACTGAACCGGGGTGGCAATCGTAACTCCCGCTCCCCCTCCCGTGTTCTCCTAAGGTGCTGCCCAGGATGCAAGAGAAATCTTGCAAGATACCACAACGCCCAACGACACTAAACCCTGAATCTAAGTACAATACAAACATCTACTGCAGTGTCTCGATAATTCGACTTTCCGGATAATCCGAGATGACAAAATTCCTTCTCAGAACCTCTTTCTGTTTTTTTCGCCAAGAACGCGTTTTGTTTCATTTTTTTTCTACAAATGTCAATAATTTTGATTAGAAGACTTTCCAGGGACTGAAGGGGGTTCTTAACCCCCCTAAGTCATGAGGGGGAGGAGGTCTTCGTTGGGTCCCCAAGTCAGAATTTTACACTGGTTACTCTATAGTAAATTTGTAGTTTAAAAAATATATATACATATTTTATCTCGGGTCTCAAAGGCTCATGTCAGCCCTAGTTACAAAGAGGACATGGGTCTTGGAAGCCCTACTTCAGTGAATTAAGCCAGAGGCTTAAGTAAGTATGAATGCGTAGTCCAGGACTGGACTTAATAACGGAAGCCCCTCCCTAGAAAGTTTTTTTCCTATTGTTTTTCGGTTAATCCGAGGTAGTTTCGGTCGGTCCCGTTCATCTCGGATTATCGAGACACTACTGTACAACCAAGGCCGTCGTGATAGCATCATAGACCTCGGGTTGAAGCAGATTTTCTGCAACAATCCCGCACCCCGTCTGACTAAGAATATATGCCTACAAATTCATACGCAATCTCGAATATTGTGATCGGATCTTCTTATGAGGTCCTCTCTGCTCTTATCGGCCGATGCATTGAGACAGCACTTCAAGTCGTGTACAAACTTTGTGACGCTTAATTAATAAAAGAAATGTCTTAAAATCTAATTCGCTGCCTGCAAATCGTGTTATTTTCCCTAATTCACGAAGAATTATGGAAAAAATATTGTGCATTGCTGATCCCGTCTTGCATCAAATTTAGCATGAATGGTGCTGTCAAGATGACGATGATAAGCCTTTGGCGATGACGCCATTGTCCCATTCTCTATGGTATTCCTGAAAGGGTGGAAAAAAGCAAAATGTCCTTCTGTGCCGAAGAATGGTGTTATACGTTGTATCCTTTCGTCTCGTATCTCTTGGAAAATATACCGCGTAATGCATAACCTTCTCTGCTCCGAGGCAGATAGCCAGAAGGCTATTATAATGCTTTGTTGTTGTTTTTATCTCCGAGTTGTATCTCTTCCGTGAACCCCGAAGACTATATACGTCCGAATAAATCTCGTGACCATTGGAATACACTATTGTACATTTTCTCATTCCAAAGATCCTGTTGAAATTGCTTCTTTTTTTTTTTGGTGCGATTGTTTTTAATGCGGATTTTTCTTCGTCCTTGGCAATGTCCGTATATTATATGTATGCCTGCGTATAATACATTTTTCTGGACGAAGCTTCTATGTGGTGATTAATTAATTCTTTTACGCATGCGTCGGTTGCCCGTTGTGATGTGATCGGTAGACGAGATGAAAATAGCAAAATTGATTGTTTCTGTGAATTAGGGGTTTATATGCACTATCATACCATTCTTAGCTGCATAATACAGGGTGCATAGCAATCAGGGCGTATGGCATTTCACTGGCGAACCATTCATCTTCCAGTTAGAAAAAGTTTCCAAATAACGTGTGTAGTAATCAGATGTGTTATTCGTTTTTCAAGCGGTTATAAAATGAAAAAAAATCTGAAGTTTTATATGGTTTTCTCCAGTGCTCTAACTTCCAGTTAAAGTTTCTGCCCTGTCTCTCTTGATGCCAACAAAAAAAAATTCACGTTTCTAAGCACAATATTCACTAATATATTTAAAAAAAACCCTTTGGTTTAAACCACGTTGGTGTTAATTGTGGTTTTTTTTTTCAGAAGTCACGTAAAGAGGGGGCCTTAGCCAAATTTTTCATCCTTTGCCACATTTTCTAACCTTGGGGTACATTCTGATGTAGCTCTAAGTGATATGAAATGGTATAAGTGGTTCTTTTTTTCAAAAAATTGCATATAAAAGCTCTTATAAAATATATATACTTTCATTTGAAGTATCGTAGTTACTTAAAAGTTGAAAACAGTATCCAAAATTTTTCTCATTCTTATCACATCACCTAACCTTCGGACTACATTCTAATGCTCTATCTGTAGCAAGTGCATGAGTGAAGATTGATTGCATCATAATTTATAATTAATAATTGTGGGAATAGTGTTAATTACATTAAGAACCCGGTTTTTTGGAATTCCAAAAAACTCTGGAGTTTGTTGAAAACTCCGCATGTTATAAGCAAAGAAACGAGATGAAAATTAAAAATTTTATAATAAACATTTATATCGCCGTGAAGATAACGTGGTATTCTCACGAAAATGCATAAAAGTAATGTACAAAGTAAAATAAAATTTGTGCCCATTGGAATACCCTATTGTACATTTCCCCATTCCAAAGACAGCTTTTTGATGCGATTGTTTTTAATGAGAATTTTTCTTCGTCTAAATGTGCGTATATTATACAAAGGTGGGCAAAAAGTCCGTAGAAACTTTAAAAATTCATAAAATTCAGAAAAATAACCGAAATAAAAAACGGTTTGCAGGGTTAGCATCGCTAGGTCACGGAAATTTTCTTAAAACGGGGAAACCTAAAAAAACAGCCGATAGGTGGCGCTGACGTACACAAGTCGAAGAAAATATACGCAAATAACGAACAGAATGCTTCCAAATTTATTACAGCAGTACGTGTTCCATATGACCAACCACCACAGGGGATAACACATTGCAGGCGCGTCACAAATCCAGCAACGGCAGAGGGCAGCAGGTCCTGTGGTGGTGGTCATGTGGAACACATACTGCTGTAATAAACGATTTTGAGGCAGTCTGTTTTCGTTATTTGCGTATCTTTTGAGTTTTGTACGTCAGCGCAACCTATCAGATGTTTTTTAGTTATTTTTAATTCCTGTAACCTAGCGATGCTAACCCTGCAAACCGTTTTTTATTTCGGTTATTTTTCCGGTTTTTATGAATTTTTTTGTTTCTATGGACTTTTTGCCCACCCTGTATTTACCTGTGCATAATACGTACATATTTTCTGTACGCAGCTCCTATTAATACGCAACTAAATTCAATTTTAATTCCCTTCGTTAAGAAGGGAAAATACTCTTCAAATTTTAGGTATTTTTTTTTTAAATAGAGCAATTTTCACTAATGAAAAAAATCCCCATCGTTTTACAAAAATACCCCTTAAAATTTTACAGAGGAGTGAAATTACTCTTCAAAGTTATATTTTCGGATAACACTGCGCAGCTCCTATGTAGTGAGCAATGGAATTCTTTTGTGATCGGTGGATGAGATAAAAATAGCTAGATTGATTGTTTCTGTAAATTTCACAGAAACGCACTCTCGAACCGTTCTCATACGCGAGAATTCTTGAAATAGATCCTGTTGTTATCAATTAATTTTTTTTTCTATCGAAGTGAAACCTCCTTTGTTAATTGTTGGACTGTGAGGATCCTGCCCAGTAAGTTAAGTCTTCTCGTCGTTATACCAGATTGAGTAATTACGTAAACGGGGCTCTGTTTTTCTCTCATGTCTGTTGATTGCTCTTCTTATCTGACGATGTCATCTCTTATCTTGATTGTGGGAGATCCAGGAATCAGTTACGACTTTGTGAGAGTCGAGAAGATGATGATAGAGAACGTGGACAATATTCTAGTCAAATTCGGTTCATATCTGTGCGGATTAACCGTCAAGCAGGAATAAAAAATTGTTTTCTTATTAAACCAACTAATAAACTTGATTTCAACCAAAAAATTTGATTTGATTAGATTTTCAATAATAAAATTTTTTGGCTTTGATTCTAAACTACAGCAGTTGATTTGTCTACAACCACGAAATTTGGTTTGATTTTTAGTCCCCTAATTTTGGCAACAAAATTTAGTTTTGTGGTTTATTTTTGCCATAAAATTTAGTTTTTTAGAACCGCGAAATTCGGTTTGATACTAGTCGTCTTTGATTCCAATGGTGACGTGTGGTTTGATTTTAGTCGTCTTCCGAGCTGAACTATTGCCTTAGATGCCCGGGGCATCTGTAAAAATTTCGACCGGGCATGTATTTTTTCGACCATATGCGCGACGTGGGCATATATATATATAGGCTACCGTTTTTTAAATGTTTTCATCGACGTTGATGCAAGTGTTCCTACGCACTACGCGGAACTGCACAGAAATGTTTTTTTTGTTTTTGGCAGCCAAGATGCAAATGTATAGTAAACGCATTTTGATCTGTTTTTACGGGCCTATCGTTTAACAGCCCGGCGTGGTCATTGGCCCTCGTTTACCGCTGCTATACTTACAGGCTGGAATCTTTGGTGTGTCCCCAGGTCAGGATTTTTTACCGACCGCTCACTATAGTTTCCGGTTTTTGACCAAAACCGGTTTGAAGTCTGGTTCTTGACCAATGAATGTAACAGCTGTTTGTCTTGGCTTTTTCTACAATAATCGGCAATTCAATAAAATACAATTTTTAAGATAATGGGGATTGCGGTGAATGTTGGGGGCTGTATGATTCCCGTGGTACCAATGATTTTTATACGGAAGATAAATGAACACAAATGTAGCTTGAACACTGGGAGCCCTGCCTCCTATTTCATAAAAGCAAAACTATCTGCTATAATACTTGAAATAAAGTTTGTGGTTTCAAATGTGCTGCATGAAAATGAACAACATGGGGTAATGAAACTAATTTTTTTTTAATTTTTTATGCGGTTGGTGTCAATTTTATAGGCCAAAATATCGGTTACTATGTATTTATGTTTGCTTAATTTATTGTAAAATTTATACCGGTATCTACAATAAAAATAAAAACTCCAGTTTCACATCGAATGTGGCTCATTTTCATGCAACACATTTATTTAAACCCAACAATCATTATATTTCAAAGATTATATCAGACAGTTTTGTTTTTGATCAATGGGTGGCAGGAGGTACTCTTCACTAAAACCACAAAATTTGATTTGATTCCAACCATAAAATTTATCACCGTATGGTCCAGTGTATATTTGAATATACATGGCAAATAAATTGTCAAAAAGAATCAACATTTTCGGTATTTCAGAAAGCAAATGTTTTAGTGTCATTTTTGTTGAGAGCTGCCGAGATTTTACGTGTTCAGAGATTTATAGTCGCACCAAATTGAAGGGGGATTGGAAATAAAATTCAAGGGAGGTGAAAACTATTCAACTTTGCTGAAGATGATTTCAACTGTTTGTGAACAGAGTTCTGACGTTCATTCATTCAGCTGTTTGTGCCCAACATTAAAATCAAGAGGCAAACACTTCTATTTTTTTTTTTAATTTTAACCTAAATTGACCGTTTTAGTTGATTGAAAAAAGAATTCACTCCTTTAATCCATTGATTAAATTGCGGTGTTCATGTATTTTTCAATTAAAAAATACAGTAATAGCAGCAATTCTATCTGTTTTTGTAAAAACACCTTCTTCAGTACATTTTTTATGGGGGGGGGGGTTAACCATAGAAGGTTGATTCGATTTCAGTCAAAGTTTGATTTGTTTCTGGTCTTCACTATAAAACTACAAAATTTGATTTAATTCAGAGTAGTGTTCGCCAATACGCATGAAAATTCAATATCACTCCTCTAAATTTCGTTGAGTCAATACTCCTACAAATTTTAGGTAATTTTTTAATTGTTATTTCTCACTGATAAAAAGAGAAATACTACTCAAAATTTTATGGAGGAGTGAAATTACTCTTCAAAATTATGTTTTCGGATAACACTGATTCCAACCATAAAATATGATTGGACTTTCTGAGTGCGAAATTGAGAATTTTTTTCACGTTCTTAATCGCAGAATAAGATTAAGAAAACCTAAACCGCTCGTTGATATGAAATTCCGAAATCTAGTCCCATTCGAAAGAATATTACCATTCAACTCGTGAGTGAAACGTGGGTGGTTATAAGCAATAACGCACTTGTCAACAGTGAAGGCCATGCTCCATATTCATCTGCCCATGCTTTTGTGAATGTAATAATTGCGTAAGTATTTTTGGGAAATAAAAACGAATATATATGTTACTTAAAAGGTAAATATTCGAAGAAAAATGAATACAAGATGGAATTTTGTGAGAGTGAAATAGAACCTATGCAGTGGGTCGTCATGCATGGTTCGAAAAAAAGTAGGCGTTTCTTAAGGTTGGCTATGCCTAATTGCATCAAAAATGCCAATCCTTGGCGTATATCTTCATATATCTTCATACTAAATATAATAACCATTCGAGAAACTAAATAATTATTAGTTCTTTTATAAAGGATATTGATATTCCAGCTCTTTCCAGACGTAATCAAATAACTATTCCAAAAACATGCATTGATAATCAGATTATCCGCGACATATTTTTACGATTAGTTTTGTTACCAAATTTAGAAAGTATATAATTTCGTTTGAGAAGCAAACACGGAGTGACTCAGTCGCTCGAGAACTTTTTACGCAACTCCGCGCATTTTTTTGCTCTATTACAAGGAGGGTAGGAGACAGAGAGCGAGAGAAACATCCTGTGTTATCTCACTCTTGTGTAAGTTATCGATAATAAACCGCGAAAAAGGAAATCAAAAGTTTGCTTGTTTACATATTTCGAACGTTACGAGTTTACATGTTATGTACGTAGCAGGCCGGAAATGGTTAGATGAGGAGGGTTGGGCTTTGCGTCTTTTTCGTGATGCAGAAAGCTGACTGGTCTGTCTGTCAGTTGGTTTATTGGGTAGAGAAATGATGATTTAAGATGGAGAAAAAATATTCTAATTCCATGGAATCACTCGGCAGTGACTCATTCGATGCGATTCCCAGAAAATTATTCAATTCCTTCCGCCTTTGGTAATTATTTCATTGACTATTATAAGATTCCTTTTTTTGATCCACCCCCCCAGTCTTGATACCAAACATAAAAAATAGTTTCATCCACCAACATACAAAACGGGGAAAATATAATTGGGATGAGAGGAGCAAATATACATACAGATACTCTTATTCATGATAGTGATCCAAAAGATCTACAGGGTGAGTAAAAAGTCCGTAGAAACTTTAAAAATTCATAAAAACCGGAAAAATAACCGAAATAAAAAAACGGTTTGCAGGGTTAGCATCGCTAGGTCACGGGAATTTTTTTAAGATGGAAAAATCACTAAAAAAAACCAGTCGATAAGTGGCGCTGACGTACACAGGTCAAAGAAAAGATACGCAAATAACGAACAGAATGCCTCCAAATCGTTTATTACAGCAGTATTTGTTCCACGTGACCACCACCGCAGGGTATAACACATTGCAGGCGAGTCACAAATCCAGCAGAGTGCAGCAGGTCAATACCCACTAGAAAACATCTCTAGTGCAACTGAAAATTCTCTAGTAGGTGTTGAGCAGGTCCGGATGTGTACGTGACACGTCTCGGCGGATCGCATCTTTCAGTTCCGAAAGATTGAATAGACCGGATCGGCACACTTTTGTTTGACTTGTGCACGTCAGTGCCACCTATCGGCTGTTTTTTCCCCGTCAAAAAAAATTCCAGTGACCCAGCGATGCTAACCCTGCAAACCGTTTTTTATTTCGGTTATTTTTCCAGTTTTTATGCATTTTTAAAGTTTTTACGGACTTCTTCCCACCCTGTATATGTTCTGTCCAGGGTCGAGCCACAGAACAATTTTTTGCCAACATATATATAGGAATAGGCAGTATTTTCTCGAGGGGGTAGGGGGGTTGTTTCGAATTTTGTTTTGCTGCCAAATAACTAATCTCGGCTGGGGGGAGGGGGTTATAACCGCAACCCCCTTTTTTTTTTGTGCATGCCAATGTTTGCCAACATGAAAGAGGGTCACCTTGCCCTGAAATAGTCGAAAGAAGCATTATTTTGGATCTTTTTCCTCGGGTAAAAATTTTTCTGGTACCTAGATTTTTTGTGATTTGTCCAGCCCTGCTCTAGATGCGGATTGGCGAACACTGCGTAGAGCACTGTATTTTAAATTTGGCCACCGTTGATGAAACCGTATTCCGGATTCAAGTTCAAACCTTGCGAATCTCGTTCAGGTCGTGTTGAAAAACAGTGGAAATAATTTTTCTCGTGAAAAATCTCATTTTTGTAAGTTTTTTTGTTTTTGTTTTGACCGTCGAGATGTGGAGGAAGTCCAAGGCCGCATCCTCCGGTTCAGGTGGGTAGCGAGCCTAGGCCATTCGTTAGGGGCTCGTTCAGAGAGCACTGCGTGGAGGTGGCTACCGCTGTCCGATTTTGAACATTGGATCCATCAATTAACTTGTTGTTCGCGTATAGAATTTTCTTCTTTTCGTTTACGATATCATTATTGTTTCTTTATATCCCACTCATGGCCTTGCGTGATGGCGGCCTTTATTTCTCCTTTTAAAATGGAGGAAGTAAGTAGTTTATACGCGGGGTTACTGATACCAATTACCCTAATCGATGAAAATTCGTTACATGATACTCAGGAAATGAGGCGTATTTGTTGTCGTAAAATGCGTGATCGGATAATTATCCCATGAAGGTGCTTATGAATTAAAATATGGGCTTATCGATTTTATAAATACTCAAGCTCGGTTATAACGACGCGTCGACTATAACGTCAAGAAGTTATGGTCCTGGCTGATTCCTTTAGTGCAGGGGTGCATAACCTTTTCGGCCCTCGGGCCAGATGCGCGGTATTTTTACTGCTTGCGGGCTAGAAACTTGTATCTGCTCTGTTGGTGACCATATTTTACGGGATATTTCCTTGTCAAACGTTTTGATAAAACACTGTTTTCTCTCCTTTCTAAAATAATCAAAAATCAAGATTATTTCCATGACAGTCATAATTATCTTGTAACATTTATCATAATTATATTCATGTAAATATAATCTCAAATTATCTGTCAAACAAATATTGTTGTTGAATCACGTTTTTACTTATAACTTGTTGTAGCCCTCTTTCCCCCTTATTGGTGGTGGTGGTTTTTTTACAACTTTGGCGATAGTTGGCAACTTTACTTGCTTTTGGTGATTATTTGTGATATCCCGTATGGCTTACAACTTCCCGTATTTTAGTGAAGGATATATGGTCAGCCTAATTATTTGTCGTGTGTTGTGTATTAATACTTTTCTCCCGGGACACATTTTTCAGGCCACCACCACCAAATCAGAACATAGCTCCCACTCCGTTCCAAAGAGAAAATTCGCTCGTGCTGGAGTTTCTGCGTTAAATAATTAATAAACCGTCGATGAAAACGCAACGACTTCGAATGTAACGACAGTTTTCATTGCTTTTATTTCCGTTTTAAATGGTGGTTTTCAAAGGAAGTAAAATTTGAATATCACATTGACGCACAACACCTATTGCTCTATCGGTGTCTAATGTGAAAAACTCGCCTATTTTACGTCATAATCATAAGTCGCTTCGGAACAAAAAAAAAAGCAATATGAAACGGTGTTGAATTCTTCCATTTTGAAACCTTTATTTGCTCGATTCAATGGAAATTAAACGGAAAAAGTTGTCATTAAATCACATACAAATTAAAAGAAGCTAGATATTATTCTGATTCACTTCACTGAATCAGTTTTTAAACTTTTAGGGCACCACGAATTTCATCAAGCGATACGCGAAACAGGGCTGATCAAATCTCCGAAAATTTACACGCTCGACCGGGGATATAACTTAAATATTGATTCGGGCATCTATTATTTTAAGTGTCCCAAAAATATCATCGAATTTGACTTGCGTGCATATTTGACATTTCAGCTTTGCTATCATAAGTACGAGAAACCGCTTTAAGCAAGGACCCTCCCTGCTGTCATCTATTGAATATATTGTAATTAAATGCAGCTGACCCCTGCTGTCACCCATTGAAAAACAATTGAAATTGAATAAAATGGTTGTTGGTCAAAAACCAATGTGCAGAATAAAAATTAAAATGTGGTATACATAAGTGTACGCAGGATCGACCTTTGCAAGGGGCACAAAATTTTCGTTTCAAGAAATTTTTAGTTACCACCCCTCAAAAAACATTTAAATCAACAGAAATAGGTTTATATATCATAGGAAGGGTATTTTTGTTTCGATATTAAAATTTTTTTTCTAATTTTCCGTCGGCTTGGAGAGGAGCCGGGGTACCCTGAGCACCCCTTCTTGGTACGCCTCTGGTGCTTTATGAAACTGAGGTTTTTTTTTTTTTTTTGGTAAACCAGAGTAATTTTTGTGAGCCAAAATACCGGTTACTATTTTTTTGTTTCGAAAAAAAAAAACTAGTGTCAAACATGAAAACATATTAACCGATATTTTAGCGCATAAAATTTACGCAAGGTATTCAGAATGATAAAAAATAATATACTGTATCCTAAACTTTTCGTTCGTTTTCATGCTGCGTGCAGGTTTGAAACCGGCGAACTTAAAAATTATAACAGATAGTTTGCTTTCTATTTGGTAGGTGGCAGCAGGGTTCACATATTTTTGTGTAGAAGAAAAATTCGTATAAATACTTTCGACAATTTTAGAATCAATCGCAGAATATTAATCCCTTTATTTGATAATAAAGTGGGGGATTTTCATTCCCCCCCCCACTATATACTGCACAATAGGGGGGCATATGATATGTAATTTTTTCACGTTTTTAGGTGAACTGAGAAGTCTTTCTCTTTTTCCATGAATACCACCTGTATATACTATTTTGCCGGACGTAAAGAAAAGCCTAGTCTCAGTATGTGGTTCCATCTAGTATTTGATGGTCCATGATCGCGTGGGGCTGCTAAATATTA
Organism: Pholcus phalangioides; assembly: GCF_987345545.1. Taxonomy (NCBI): domain Eukaryota; kingdom Metazoa; phylum Arthropoda; class Arachnida; order Araneae; family Pholcidae; genus Pholcus; species Pholcus phalangioides. Next base: position 28,483,128 of record NW_028301628.1, read on the forward strand.
TGACCATAAAAAAAAATCCATGGAAATCTGCGCATTTGCATCGTGGCTGCCAAAGAAAGTGTTTCTGGGAAATTTCACGAATGTGCGTGGGAACACTTGCATCACATCGTCGATCAGAAAATGAAAACGAAAGTAGTTTTTTTTAATACAGTCGAATCCGCTTTTAATGAATGCTGTTATAGCGAAAATCTCGGTTTAACGAACACTTTTCTAATCCCTTCAGGCAAGTTTACATAGGAACAATGCATAAACCTGGAATTTCTTTATAACAAAATTTCGTTATAAAAAAAGTGATTTCCCCGGTCGCTTGGAGTTTGTTATAACGAGATTCGACTGTATATATACATTGTTGTGTAGGGCATGTGGTCAGAAAAATATATGCATATCCGGTCGATATTTTATACATGCCTTGGGCAATAGATTTGTTCAACCCTGATGTGAACCCACAACGCAAACATTGCCAATTTGTCACTTGGAATTCAAAAGCTAGATGGCAGCATCTGATGAATTATCTAACGGACTCGCTGTCGGGTTTTACCAAGGCAATTAAGTTCTTAATGACAAAGCATCGATGGGGTGATATACTGAGATTAGAAGAGATGAGATTCAGTTGGTAATCCGTATTATACGTAGGTTTCTTTTATGGCTTGTGTTTACGTTTTTTTTAATATTTTGGCTTCCCCAAAAATATTCGATTCCTAAATATTTTTTTTCTCCATTTTAGATGAACGTGATGCCATTCAGAAGAAAACGTTCACAAAATGGGTCAACAAGCATCTCAAAAAAGTAAGTTGCTGCACTTTTCTTCTTAAACATAATTTATACTCTTTTACACTTTTTTGATACTTTTTGAGTATTATTAGGCAAAGTTATCTCATAGGCGGAGATTGACTTGGAAGTCTGGGGGTCAACGTCATTATTGCTAGGGGGGGGGGGCACGATTATGATGTCAATTCATATGCACATTAGATCAGTCGAATCCACCTTTGTTCCCCCCGTATCTCCGCCCATGAGTTATCTTCTCTTACAATTTATGCTCTACCTTATCTGAATTTTAAACTCTAAAGTAAAAATCTCATCTATAATTAATAATGCTAATTTGAAAATGTGAAAGAGGAGCTTGTGTTGGCCACTTCATGGTTTTTCTCCATCGTCTTGGATTATCAGAAAGTGTTAACTTGATCTTAGCAATTACCTTGTGATCCTGATGCGTGGTCGGAATTTCCTTTCATATCCTAGTCTAGTCTTCATCCGTAGTTCTATGAAGAGTTCTTTACGTTGTGTTCCGAGAGCATTGTTGGAGAAGCTTCTGTTTCCGAGAGCATTGTTGGAGAAGCTTCTGTTTCCGAGAGCATTGTTGGAGAAGCTTCGGTTTCCGAAAGCATTGTTGGAGAAGCTTCTGTTGCTACGTTGAGTAGCGTCTGATGCCGATGGCATTCCTCCGAATGTCCTTGTTTACATACCATTCCATTTTTTCCAATCGGCGAGGTTGGACGACCCATTCTTTGAAGCAGTTTTTCCATATTAATGTGTGATTGAAAACTAGACAAATACAACGACGAGAGGATCTTAGTTGGATATTAAAAAGTTTGTAAGCGTTGGTATTTGTTTATCTGAAATAATTAACAGTATGACTACGGCTTCCTGTTTTTTAGTGATAAGTGGGATGCATATTAATCAGTTGTACTAACCCTGGGCAATCCAGATCCAGACATTTCTGA